>NC_045701.1:48777966-49080996 GCF_009834535.1 Camelus ferus
TATCAAACTTAGGCCTATTTCTGGGCTGTAGATCCTTCCAACTACAGGACATTTTGATCTTGTTGCTCCTATATAACTCAATTTTCTTATGTCCTAAAGTAAATTACTACACTGCTCTCTCAAAGCTCTTTTCAGGGAACTATACCACCATTCATCTGACCCAACATTTTCTAAACTCTTCAGAGAAACATAAATGTGTCCAAAAAATGTTTGATCTCCCATGGGAAAAGAGAGATTTATAAATCAATGTTCGTTAAGCAATATGAGAAGATAACAACATAAAGAATTGGCAAAACTATTCTGCTTAAAAATTAACAAAATTCTAACCCCAACAAAGTCTGAAGGACAGGATCCTGATTGGAAGGGACAGTGGAGAAGTTCCTGTATGAGGTTTATTAGCACTTTTAGGATAAGAGATGCGATTTAACTTGTAAATGATGTGGGACAATGGTACAACCCTATTTGCCACCCAAACATTTATGAAAGCCTGAGGCTGTGTACTATATGAGGGTTGTTTTGGAGACTTTCAGTGAACTGAAGGTTCATGGACTAGAAAATTAGACAAAAGATAAATGGATTCTTTGGATGCTGAACTAGCATTGAGTTAAAAAAATTTTTTTGAAGACCAAGGTGATTGGTGTTTTCTTGGTAACATCAGCCACTAGTCTATCCTCTCTTTATATGGCAATTAATTTTCTTTCTTGGAATGCTACCACTCTATACATTTCCATCCTTTATCCATCCTCAACTCACCCTCCGATCCCACCTCATCTTCTCAGAAATTTTATATTACAAATGCTGAAATGCTGTTACCCATCACATCCTCTGTGAAGCCTTCCCTAGGCCTTCTCAGGCTATGGTAAGACCATTAAAGCCTCTGGTACATTTTGCTGCTACACTGTGAGATCTGTGAGGGTGAAGGCTTTATCATTTTCTTCTTTGTACTTCATTCTGATGCTTCACTTCCTCATTTATAAAACACAGATAATAATAGAACTAATCAAAGGGGAGTGTTCCTGATTAAATTAAAAGGGATATGTAACATATAAATTGCCAGGAAGAGTTCTGTGTACATAAAATAATTAAATATATTTTAAATCTATTTATCTAGCAGTCTGTCAATACATTGCTACCATTATTTATTCTGTACTAGGAATAGTGTCTGCCACCCAGTAAATGCTGACTGAATGTTTGCTCATTGAGTTAATTAAAATTACTCTAATAAAGAAATAAATATTCAGTTTATGTCCATATAAAAAGTCTTTGTGGACTTGAAGTTAAGAAATTCTAATGATTTAGATATCTGTTGGATTTCATTTTTTAGAATCTGTAAGAGTGACAACCACATTTATGGAATTTTACTCCTCAGGTCAGAAAAGTGGTGGTTTTTGCCTGAAGATGTGTGTAGAAAAAACACAATTTCGATTCTTTGTGTTTCTCTTTTAACTTTCACACTGCTACCACACTCACAGCACTTCTGACACCAGATATGTGGTTATTTTTTCCCACACCAAGTAATTGTAGGATACCAGCTGGGTATCCTACAATTTAACTCAGTTCTGACACTATCTGCCAGGAGATAGCAGCAGATTCCAGAGGTTAAGGGCTCAGTCCCACAAGATCACCCTCCACCAACTTCAGATACCAGTCAGAAATCCAGGTTGTTACCTGTGCTTCTGACCAGCTGTAAATTGGAGATTACCATGACCCCCACTCCTTGGATTCAGTTAATTTGTTTATATAGCTATAGAACTTAGGAAAATAGTTTACTGTTGGCCAGTTTATTATGAAATGTTATGATGGATAAGGTGAACAACTAGATGGAGGAGATTCATAGGGCAAGGTATTTTGAAAAGGATGCTGAGCTTCCGTGTTCTCCAGGCAGGCCACTTTCCCAGCACCTTTATGCATATACCAACCTGGAAGCGCTCTGAACCCTGTACTTTCTGGATTTTTGTGGGAGCTTCATCACATAGGCATGATTGATCATTAACTCCATTTCTAGTCCCTTTCTCCTTTCAGGAAAAAAGGGAATGGGGTTGAAAATTCCAAGCTAATTATGGCTTGGTCTTTCCAGTGAACAGCCTGCACCCAGGAGCCCACCAAGACACCTCATTAGAACAAAAGACATTGTTCCCATCCAAGAAATTCCAAGAGATTTATAAACTCTGTGTGAGGAACTGGCCTCAAAAACCAAATACTAAAAAAAGAAAAAAGAAATTGCTCCTAGTGTTCTTATCACTTAGGAAATTACAAAAGCTTTAGGAGTGATGTTCCAGGAACCAAGAATATATAATCTGTTATCTCATAGGACAATTTTAAAAAGTGTCAAAGAAAATTGAACTTCAGCTGATCTATTACCCCACAGCCACTGAGGTCGCTATACCTCTCTTTGTGGCTCCATGCTAGGCAACATAGGCTGCTTGGTCTCATTCAGTGTTTCCTATTAGGGAGTAAAGTATTATCCACATTTTGATTATGCATATTGAAGTTCTTTCAGTGGAGGTGGTAACATCAGCAAGAAGGGAGAAAAGGAATTCCCAGACCTTATTCTCCAGAGAGACGCCAACCTAATAACAATATGCCATCTAAAAAGAATTTATGAGTTCCAGACATCAGTTAAAAAGTCACAGTACCCCAGACAAGAGCAGCCACATTGAAATGGTAGGAAGAACTGTTACATTTTACCCATGGTAACCCTCTCCCCAAGCCAGCAAAGATCAGAATAATGGGGAGAAAATGCCTGACTGCTGGCTGTTCCCTTAGAGAGAAAAAGAAACGTGAAAATATGTCCAACATTCCAGCTTTTCAAGGGGCTGTCTGAGAGACTGGTTTCTGTCTCATCTAATTCAGGGCATTGATGGAAAACTTGCATCCTTTGGATGCCCAGAGGAAACATAAAAGAGAGCTCTGCAGCTTGTTGCAGCATCAGAGAACCTGTAGTGCCACAGACAAACACCAGAGAGAGCAAGAGATTACAGGCTTCTAAAAAGAAACTGACAAACCTCTCTAGTTGAGAAAGAAATTATATGGACAGACCCAGAGATGATGCATTCCCAAGAAACGTTTAAGAGAGCCCTTGAATCTCTAGCCAGGCTAATTGGTGAAGGTTTCTCTTATATAAGCCGGTATATAAATATAGCAAAAGTTTGCTGTTTTTCAAATGACACAATACCAGCAAAATTAACAATGCATTTGACTAAACAGGGAAACATGGCCCAAATATAGGAACAAAATAAATATCCAGAAATCACCTCTGAAGAAATGTATGAATTATCTGACAAAGAATTCAAAATAATCATCTAAAAAAGCTCAGTGACCTACCAGAGAATGTAGATCACTAAAGAATATCAGGAAAATGGTAAACAAACAGAAGAGCAAACAGTTAGTAAACAATACAGAAAACAGTCCACAAAATGGCAATAGCAAGCTCTGTCTCATTAGTAATTATCTTAAATGTATATGGATTAAGTTCCTTAATCAAAAGACGTACAGTGGCTGAGTAGATAAAAAACTAATATCGAACTATATACTATCTACAGGAGACTCATTTTAGATAAGATGACACATACAAAATAAAATTGAAAGGATGGAAAAGAAAGCAGGAGCGACCATATTTATATCATACAAAATAGACTTTAAGTCAAAAACTGTCAAAGAAAAAGTACATTATATGATAATAAAAAGAATAATTCAACAGGAAGATGTAAAATTATAAATATATATGCACCTAACATCAGAGCACCCAAACAAATGATAAAGACATTGACAGAACCGAAGAGATAAATAGAGAATAACACAATAATAGTAGATTTCAATACCTCACTTTCAATAATGGATAGTAAAACCAGTTATAAGTTCAATTAGGAAACAGGGCACTTGAACAACAGTGTAGATCAATTGGACTAACACAGATACAGAACATTCCACCCTAAAACAGAAGAATACATATTCTCCTTAAGTGCACAGAAAATACTTTTCAGGATAGATCACATGTTATGTAAAAACCAAGTCTTAAGAAATGTAAGAATATTAAAATCATACCAAGTTTTTTTCTGACCATGGCATGAAACTAGGAAGTAACACCAGAAGGAAAACTGGAAAATTCACAAATGTGTGGAATTAAAAACACAGAAACAACCAAAGGATCAAAGAGGAAATCACAAGAGAAACTAGAAATCACAAGCAACTAGATAAAGAACAAACTAAGCTCATCAGAAGGAATACAATTATAATGATTAGAGCAGAAGGAAATGAAATAGAGAACAGAAAAAAACAAAGAGAAAAAACCAACAATATAAAGAGTTTTTAAAAAGATGTCAACAAAATTGACAAGTATTTCACAAGACTGGTTAAGAGAAAACAGAGAATATTCCAAAAACAACAACCAGAAATGAAAGAGGAAACATTACAAGTAATATCACAGGGTGAAAAAAAAGAATCACAAGACACTACTATGAACTTACACACCAAGAAATTGGGTAACTTAGAAGAATTGAATAAATTTCTAGCAATATATAACCTATTAAGATTTAATCAAGAAGAAATAAAAGCCTGAATAGATCTGAGTAAATAGTAAAGAGATTAAATCAGTAATAAAAAGTCTAGCAAACAAATTCCCAGACCTGATGCCTTAACTGGAGAATTTTACAAAACATTTAAAGAAATAGCACCAATCCTTCTCAGTCTTCCAAACTCATTTTATGAGGCCACCACCACCCTGTTACCAAAACCAGATAAAGCTACTCTAAGGGAAAAAAAAACAAAACTACAATATCCCTGATGAATATATATGCCAAAATTCTCAACAAAATAAGAGCAGACTGAATTCAATAGCACATTAAAAAGACTGTACACCATGATCAAGTGAGATTTATCCTTGGAATGCAAAGAGGGTTCAACATATGAAAAAAATCGCTGTACTAGTCCAAAATTTAAGTCAGAACTCACATAAGCTCAATTAATGCTGAAAAACATTTGACAGAATTCAATAACCTTTCATGATTAAAAAATAAAGATCCATAAAGTAAGAATAGAAGAAAATTACTTGCACATAATAAAGACCATATATGAAAAGCCCACAGGCAACATTATTCTCAACAGTGAAAAACTTAAAGCTTTAATTCTAAGATTGGGAACAAGGTAAGGATGTCCACTCTTTCCACCTCTATTTAACATGGCACACGGAGTTTTATTGAGAGCCATTAGGCAAGAAAAAAATATAGTTGACCTTTGACAGCCTGGGTTTAAACTGCTCAGATCCATTTATAAATGGACTTTTATCAATAAATATACCATCAGTCCTTCCTGTTTGCAGGTTCTGCATCTGTGGATTTACAAAACCACTAATCAAATTTCAATCTGTGATTGGTTGAATCCATGGATGCAGAACCTGTGGATACAGAGAGCCAACTGTACTATCCCATTTTACATAAGGGTCTTGAGCATCCATGGATTTTGTTATCCAAGGGGAATCCTGGAACCAATCCCTTGTGTGTACTGAAGAACGGCTGTAAAATGCATCCAAAATGGAGAGGAAGAAGTTAAAATATCTTTGTTCAGAGATGAATCTTATATGTAGAAAACCCTAAAGATTTTTACAAAAGTTTTTTAGAACTAATAGATTCAAGAAAGTCACAGGATACAAAAATCCACATACAAACAACTAGTTGTGTTTTTATATACACAAAGAACCATACGCACAGGTAATCATTGTATTATGCATTACTTAAACCATGTTGTTTATGTTTAAGCATCAACTCTTTCCAAAACTTCCACTAGATACTGATTTTATCACAGAGTTCTAAGAACAGGTTTGAAATTACGCATCATATAAATTGCCATTTATACATTTAAAATATCTAAATGATTGACTCAGCTGACATAGTTAGAGAACATGACACTTCATAATCCCAATAACAAATATGCTGGGGAATTGGACTGCCTGGAGAATAAGGAGGTTAAGTGGCAGCAGACGTGCTGATGCATGGACTTTTTCAAGGTGCTGTGCTTGATATTTAAGGATAGTGTTAGAGACATTTTTGAGAAGTACTTTCAGTAGTTTAAATGAATATATTAAGATTTTTATAAACAACAAATATGATTGCTTATCTTTATTTGTAAGTATGGTTTCCTGTGTGGGAATAAAGCACATGTTGGCCTTTGTCTTAGACAATAGAAACTTGCATATTAGCACCTGGATTTTACTTTCAAGATTAAGAAACATAAACATAAAATACTTAATCTGAATAATTGAGATGAAAATGATTAAATAATTGGATAAAGCTTTAAACTGCATACATTGAATTCCTTCAACATTCCATTCCTCTTTTAAATCTATTAAATCTTTTACCCTGAAACTTTTTAGCATGGATTACTCTTTTGCTGCTCTGGAGAAGTTTGCTCTATCAAACTCATAGGTATTTGAACAAGTTGCCTTTGGTCCAAGGACAGAGGACAAGACAGGGAAGCAGCATTTGGCACCTAAACAATCATGAGATACAATTATTAGGCTTAGAGTTGTGTTCTTTCGGCACTGAACACTGGATAAATGACAGAGCTACCATGTATTCTGACTGAAACCAAGCTTTGTTTGTGTCTGTAATAAGCAACCCTGGGATGAGCTGGCCCTGCAATGTAGCTATGTCCTCCAGTAAGGGATATTGCTTTTCTGCCAGTCCGTTTTATAAGACATATGCGAAAAAGCAGCCTTATCCTTGGGGAATATACAGGATGCTTGGCAGTAGGCATGTGGATTTGGGGGATTAGACACTTGAATTATCTGGAAAGGCAGCTACCCAGAACCTGGGATTTGGAGAATCATGACATTTTGTTCTACTTCTGTCAATGAAAGGGAAGCCCCAGTCCCATCTGAAGTTGACCTATGTAGTCCCTCTCACTGAGAAAAGAGGAGTCTTTAGTCACAGTTTTCTTGTTGCTCAGGCAGCTGAGTGTGAGTTCCTGGTTTTATTTTTGGGTAATTCTACTAACTGGACCACAGACTGCTTCTCTGCAATTCCTTTCCTGGTAATAGGAAGGTATTTCTCATTCTCACTATTTGTTTTACTAATCAGATAGAATATTTTATGATGTTTGAGGACATTCTAGATCTTTAAACAAACAAAAGAAGTTTTTGAGGGGATACTTTACCCTTAAGATTAGGAAACACTTTTTATCTATTTCTATAAAAGCATTTTAATTTAAAGGCAGAGCAGTGATTTTCTGCATGCTTTGTTGTTTTAATTGGGAAAGTCTAAAATACTGCCTAGGGCCAGAAGAATTTTTGTCTACATATCATCTTCCTTATATAACCAATGGATGATGTTTTGGGGTTAAATATATTCTTAAAAATCAGTGCGTGATCTTAATTATTAAACAGCAGTTCATAGAAGGAACAAAGCAGTAAAGACTTACAACACATTAACACTGTTTTCTAGGGAAGATGATACCTGAGTGATATAAAAATAGCATGTATAGCATTTTATTTTTATAGAAGAAATATATATAAAGGGTAGATAAGTTACATAGCAAAATTTTAGCAGCAATTTTTTCAGATAGTGTGATACGAGTATTATTTATCCCCATCTCTGTATTTAAGCATATTTTATTTTTAAAATTGAAATGTATGTGCATTTAAACATATATAGACACAATTTTTTAAAATCTGAAGGGCCTTATAATCTAGTAAGGGAGATATAACATGTACATAGATATCCATCCATGGTAATTGAAAAAAAGTGTCAAAGTATTACAGATGAAGTACCATGGTAAGTAACAAGGGAAGATAATACGTCGATTTCTTTTTCTTGGCTTTTAGAGTTTGCAAGGAAAATATTTTCTTTTTGTCTGGAAATAACACATTGCTTTCTATTTTTCAATTAGATATGTCAGCATTTATTTTTAGACATGACAATTTCTGATTAATTGTCTCATACAATTAAACTGAATGGGAGTTGAATTTCAAAAAAGTTAGAAACCAATAATAAACAATTCCAGTTAATGAGTGTATAGAAACTCATTGAGATCACCATAAAATCCAAGTAATAGTTTATGGTACTATAGTTTCCATTCATTTTGCAACTTGCCTTGCCGTGTTTGACCACTGATTTTATATTCCTATCTGGGAAGAGGCTATTCATCTATTAACTATTATTTGCTATCTTCTGCATGCTGGTATGATTTTTTTAAAAAACATAATTATCCACTTAATTTTCTAGATATACCTCCTTCAATATGATATTATAGTTACTATCCAAAGTGGGATATCAGACTAATTAAGCTGTATTTTGGGACATGAATTCCATAGTTAAGTAAGTTTGGGAAAGTTTGTAATTACATTACAGAACAGTGCAATGTGTGAAACAGTTTAGCTGCAAAAATTTTGGTATCTTTCAGATTCCCAAACACCGCTTTATTATGGTATAAGTTTTTTATTTAAAAAATGGGGATTTCCTTAGTAGGTAGAATTGCTAAAATTTGAGATAAAAGAAAGCTCTATTTGAGCTGTATGTAATAGGCAGAAAAATCTTTGCAAATGGCCTGTGGATGGCAGTGTTTTGGTATTCCAGAAGATAACTATCTCAAGTTGTTTTCCTTCTATGATTCATGTTTATATCTTGCCTCTGAATCACATATAAAAACAACCAGCTGAGTGTATGTTGTCAGCTGGTAAACACTTTTTAATGAACCAGACCTCACTTTTGTTTGAACATGCATCAATGTTTATGGTTTTATTTCAGAACATCACCAGAATAAGGACCATTTTGGCCAAGAGAAAATTAAATCAGCCAGTGATGAGAACTTATGAACAAGAACAGACATCTCTAATGGTTCTGTAGCTTATTTTATCTGTTGCTTTATTTCTCCTCTGTGTAGTGTGTTGTGAAGTGTATGATTTATTCATAGAAGACACTGTCACTGTCGAAGGATTGTACTCTAAACCACTGAAGTCTTGACAAAATCCATTAAAAGAAAGGAATAATAATCAAACTATCAAGTATTTAAAGACCATGTTTTATTTTTTTCCCTGAATAAATCCTACTGATCACTAGATTTGAACCATATGAAAATGCCAATGTGTAGCCATTTTCAAACTAAAAAATATAGCAACTTTATATGATCCAAGATAATTTATCAGATTTCAGTCTGGTCAATTCTGATGGTTCTTAGTATTTCATTTCCATATGAGAAATCAGTAATAATGGAAATGTTTTCTGAGTAGCAGCCACAAATTAATGTAACTAAAAGATAAATTAGCCAGTTATAAAAGTAAAACTTAGGTTTATTAAAGGGATCTTAATAAGACATCAATCAAAAGACAATATGTCTGTTACACTACTGGGGGCAGTTGTCTGAACATGGTTAGTGGTAATAGTTCTCCTGTTGATTTACAGAGCTTCAATTCCCCAAAATATGTGAAACTAGTTTATTAGTTTTCTGAGGTTGCTGTAACAAAATACCACGTGCTTTGTAGTTTAAAAACAATAAAAAATTTATTCTCTCACATTTCTGAAGTCTAGAAGTCTGAAATCCAGAAGTGTTAGATCTGTCCCTTCCCTCTTTCAGCTTCTGGTGGTTACCAGATTCCTTGACTTGAGGCTAGTCTCCAATCTCTGCCTGTCTTCACATTGCATTCTCTTCTGTGTCTGTTTTCTCTTCTGTGTGTCTCTTATAAGGTTGCTTGTCATTGGATTTAGGGCCTACCATATCCTCATCTCAGATCCTTACCTTAGTTATATCTACAAGGACTCTTTTTACAAACAAGGTAAAATTAACAGTTAACTTTAGGGGATTGGGATATGGACATATGTTTTAGGAGACAACTAGTCAGTCCACCACAGTACTCTTAGATTTCTTTTGAGGAACTGGATGATTATTAAGGAAAATAAATATGATACAGTTTAGTTTTAGTTTGCTTTTACTTACAAGTCACCATCAAGTAGTCTGAGGTCTCATGAAGCTCTTTATTCACATTCAGTCTCCAAATAAAAACAAGAAAACTTTCAGAAGTATACTAAGACTTGGAATAAGCAAAAGACAGTTGAAAACACTCTCACATCTACCATATGATCTGCTGGTCTGTAAGGAATTTGGTTCCCAATGGGAAAAGGAGCTTGTACCAGAATGTAAATCTTTATCAAGAAAGTCTTGCTAGAAAGAAAATGTCAGCCGAACAAAATAGTAATCTTAGAGATATAAGTGATTTACCTTCTGGCATAAGCTCCCCACCTTGTAGCTGGCTGGTAATGGTTCACAGAGCAGAACTGTATATACCAGTGTTCTAGAGGGTTTTCTAATGAAGCTGCTTTGTAGTTTTATAGTTCTCTAAGAGATTGTAACGTTGTTTGACTAACAGTGATAAAGGTCTAACTCTTGTATGCAGTACCATTTAACTTTTGAGGTTAATTTGTAAACACCTAAGTTGTCTTTTTTTTTTTTTTTCCTCTTTGAGAAACACCTTAAAGGTCTTGGTTTTATTGTAAAAAGTCCATCAATCTTATTTCTAATTTGATATTTTAAATTCAGGAATCCTTTCCCCCTTTGGATTCATCAGTCCCTTGTCCTTAAATCCTATCTTGTCTTTCTGCTGATTCTCAAATAATAAGTGACTAAAAATTTCACATGTGATCATGCTTTTTCCACTCCCATTGAGATGAATCCAATAATCTAAAACCATCTGGAAACATTTGGATGTAACTTCCTCCTTTCCAATTGGTAGAGGTATTTTCATTATCAGTTTCTCAGGAGAGGGTTTGTGTTTCACATACCAGCACAAATTACTTCATTCATCTCTTCAAGAAACATTTCTTGACACTGTGGATACTGAGCCTCATGAGGCATATTTCACTTTTAAGGACTAACTGATTGGTAAGAGATATGAAGAAATACACTTGTGGTTATAAAAATAAAATTTGATGCTAGGTAACAACAAATCCCATGAGAGAACATAGGAGGAATTCCTAATTCAAGGGGAAGGATCCAAGGTCTCCCAGAGGAGATGGCTCTTCAGGTAGATACCAAAGGACAATTAGGAATTCATCTACTACTGAATTCTCTTTAACTACTATCTACCATTCTAAAGCAATGATACTTTTGTTTGATAAAAAAAGGTAACTTTGATACTTTATCCTTTTCTACCCAGATCTGGTGTGGCCTTTGGAACAGACACAGAACAGTCTGGTTACCTTCAGAAGCCAAAGATCTCAAAGGATATAGTAGAAGGTATTGAAAGGTAAGTGGATGGACACCTAGGCAAGACTTTACCTCTTTTATAATATATCTTGGCATATGCAGGCCATTATTCCCATAATCATATGGAAAAAAATCTCAAGTAATGTATTTCAGGCTGAAGAAAGCAGCTTATAAGCAAAGGGACCCCAAAACTAATTGTGATTACTGCAACTTCTTGATTTATATATTCCCCCTCTAACACACTGCCAAAGCTTTGCAGGTGGTGTTCTCTCTTACCACGGTAAGTCGGAAACTCGAAACAGCTTTTTTGTATTAACAGATTGTGTTGTTGTTATTTGAGTAGCAACCATTTGACAAGATTCAGTGCCAAAGGTATATTTGACAATCACGATTTAGCAAATTCATGAGCTGCATGGCTTGGGCCTTAATTTAGAGATAGGATAGGACTCTCTTTGATTTCTGAAGTCTGAACTTTTGAGTCAGTGGGATGGTGGGCTTCCCTCCAGGATAAACTTTGTGAAAGTACAAGATTTTTGTTTTTGATATCTTTTGTTGTTGATGTTGTTATTGGCACAATGATTTACTGATTAAAAGGGGGCTGTTGTTCAGGCAGCTAGATTGGCAACTCGGTATGTGGTTTGCTTATAAGCCTGTGAACACTGAGAAATTTCTGCTCCTACTAGGTAAGGATTTTATCTTTTCCTAATCATTAAAGATGTGTTTGCATTAGCATATGGAGTGAAATACAAAGGCTTTATTTTAAATAAATGAAGCAGTTTGTCACTGCATGTGACAAGACTTCCTCCCTGTGATAATGAATACTTGTATAGGAGAGGAAACTGCAAAAAACTGGGAATTGAAGTACAAAGAAGGGGGCTGAGTCGCACCACATTAAAGACAGAGCTTTTGCTTTTAAGTGTAAATCTACCATTTATTATATCCCCTGGTGAAATAAAGTTATTGCTCATTGTATATTAACTATGACCTTGAAAATCACAAAGGAATGTACACAAAGGAGAAAAAATGAATTAGACAACAACAAAAGATTTTCTTTTGTTTAAGTTGTCTAA
Source organism: Camelus ferus (assembly GCF_009834535.1). Classification (NCBI taxonomy): domain Eukaryota; kingdom Metazoa; phylum Chordata; class Mammalia; order Artiodactyla; family Camelidae; genus Camelus; species Camelus ferus. Next base: position 48,790,227 of record NC_045701.1, read on the forward strand.
AGTAAAAGGAATCATTAAGGCTTTGGAAAAATGAACTTGGATTCCTTTTCTGATTATCAAGGAGAAATGTCCATAACTAATTATTTGCCTTATAAAGATAAGTTTCCAAATCCATATTGCACTTGAAAGTTCATTAAATTACACGATTTTACTGTTGACTTACTTCTTAAATTTATGGAAAGGAAATGTTTATAATTATTTCCACACACAATTGGGAATAATCATATTCTGAAGAAATTTACTAAAACCAAAAATAGTAAAACAATTGCCTTATTTTATATGGTGCAGCATATTACAAACCAACACTGTGTAAGACTCTGAAATGTTCAATTATTATTTATAAAATGACTATCAAGAGGTTTTGAACAAGGAAGAAAATATAGTATGAGAATATGGATCAGGGATTAATAATGAGAATAAGACTTTACATAATTATGGGAGAGACTAGAGAGGGAAGGATGTGAAAGGGAGATTTGGGAGATCAAAGAAGAGTCACGAATCAGCACTGCTAAATTACTGACATGGGCAAAAAGTCAGGAATTTTAGGGGCTTCTGGGAAGTCCAGCTACCAAATGGAATGGGAACATGAGAGAAATTAAGGAAAAAGGCTAGGGCAGATTGTCCAAGTTGTGTAACTCTTGCTTTAAAACGTCTCCAGCCAAATATCTGACGGTGGGCTTTAATTTGCTGTTGATCAGCGTGGCTGGCAGTACGATTACTAAAACAAGATGGAGCCCACTTTTTTTCTGTCTGTCACAGCATCTAATCCAATGACCTGCAAAGAGTGATGGCATCTGCTTCACTTCTGCTTCCAATTATCAAGCATGTTCTTATTTTTGCCCACTCTAATCTAGAACATATAGGGCATGGAAACCTGAAAAACATAGTTTAAGCTTAACTAAATTGACAAAGTACAAACTGCCACAGACTTAAATATAAATGATAAACACTTCCAAGTAATATTGAAGAAAAAGAATAGTGATAATTAAGGCCATAGAAATTCGTCTAGTACTGACTGCATTTCTGCTTTTGCAGTTATAGAAAGTATAAGTTTATACATGATAAAAATATGTATGATGTGAATAAGTCTAAATTGCAAAGACTTTGAACTAATTTAATGGTATCTGAAAAAAAATCCGTTATAGGAAATGGTGAAGAAAGTTACTGTGAGGACTAAAAGAGCAAGCTCATTGATAATCTGAAAGTTATTATGGCAAATTACAGAGTTAATTAAAAATAGTTCACTTGGTATATGCTAACCTAGCAAAATTATTACAGAAATTACTCTAAAACTAGCAAAATTATTACAGAAATTACTCTAAAAACCGTCTTAGACAGACTGATCCATAAGGTCATCCTGCATGGAAACTGAATTAGAGTAAAATGCAGACTGCATTTATGCAATTCACATCTTCCTAGACATGGAGGGGTCCTCCTATACATGGATTCACTAGAACCCCAGAATCAGGATAACTCTTGGATGATTTTGCTGGTTTGTGAGAAACAGTAGGGGGAAAATTAAGCATAAATAAGTAAGAAGGGGAGATAAGATTTTTTAATCTTGTTTCATTTTTAATGATCCACAACAATTTAAAAATTTTCGGTCCTACAGAACTTTACAGTAGACACCCGTACACTCTACTCAGAATGACAAATTGTTAAAAATGGGAATATTTGTTTTATCTATGGATAGATAGATGGCACTTACAATACGGCTATTATGACTGACTGATAGACTGGATTTTTATTTTATGTACTTTCTGTTAAATTACATTTTAGTTTGAATAGCCAGTTGTGTAAATAAATAGCTGAATGGCTATTGCATAAAAGAACACAACTACAGAGGATGTTTCAATATTTGTTAGAAATCCCTGACATCATCGTAATCCTCTATCCTGGTTATTTTTATTTTTCATGGTTTTGCTAACAGTTTTTAGAGTTTTTAATATGGAATTTCAAATTAAATTTTATAATTCCAGAAAAAATGGATATTTAGGGGAAACTAGCATTCATTGCATATTGAATAATTCAACCTTGCTAAAGAGAGATCTGGCCTTTGCCCCTAGCTTCTAGGAATTTCTCTAATTTCATGGACTGTCCTACCTGGTAAAAGTGTCTCTAGGTGGGGGCTTTTGGCCACACCAGATAGTCTAAACAATGTGATTTAAAATGGATCTTTAGGTTACAAGATAGCGGCTTAGTCTCTGGAGGGGCTAGTAACTGAGGTCAGCCACATGAACAGCCAACCAGGTCTGCATGACCAATTAATTCTCTGTAAAAACTATGGAGACCGAAGCTCAGGTGAGTCTCCTTGGCTGGCAGTACTTCGTGCCTATTGTAACACAGTGTTTCCAGAAGAGTTGATGTTCATAACTTCACAGAGAGTGGACAGTCAGCTCTGCTTTTGGAATTGATACGGAGTCGGCCCCACACATCTCCCCTTGGCTGATTTTAACGTGTCCTTTCACTACAACACATGGTTAACGGTCAGTGTAACAGCTTTCAGTAGTACTGTGAGGCCTTCTAGTGAATTATCAAAGCTGACTGTGGTCTTGGGGACCCCTAAACTTGCAACTGATGTCAGAATTGAGGGTGGTTTGAGGAACCTTGACCTCTTAATTTGATATCTGAGTGAGGGTGGTCTTGTGGACTATTTCCTAAACTCAAAATATAACACATTTTATCCCCCCCAAAATTCTATTTTCAGTTGTTTGAGGCTAGTCTTGCATCTCTTGTATATGTTTTGTGCAATTTTTACTAATTTTATTGCTAAGTGTTTTAATTTCTTTTGGAGTATTGCTAGTGCAAAAATAGATTTCTGTTATATCTTCTAATTAGTTTTTTTCAGGTGTATGAAACATACTGCTTTGTTGTATATGTAATTATACATATGAATACTTTGGGAATTATTTGCCTTGAGTCAGTTTTATAGTTTATTATCACATATTTTTCAAGTACACCATTCTTTTATTGTAGAAATAGAAGTAGTTTTACTTTCTTCTAATTTCTATACCTATTTTTATCTCTTCTATAGTTTTTTTGGAACATTATATAGACACATATAAGATATCTACACATTCCTATATTATTGAGTTTTTTGAAAATCAGGAGTGGGAGTTGTCTTTTGTATGTTTCTCCTTATATCAATTAAAATGACTAACTATATTAATGGATATCCTAATATTGAATAACCTTTGCACTGTTGCATTCCTAGAGTAAAATCTCATATGGTCTAGCTCTGTGAATTTCTCAATGTGCTGCTGCAGTCTATGTTACTAATATTTTATTTAGTATTTTTACAGTGATATTTCTGAGACTGGTTAGTAGTTTTCTTTCTATTTGTCTGTTTCATTTTTGAAGTATTTATCAAGCGCAGGTATTAATGCTATATGTGCTTAATTATATAAATCTGAAGTTTTTCTCCATTGTCTAAATTTTGAAACAAATTATAAAACATTAGGGCTAACTGGTGTTTGAAGATTTAGTTGTGAGAATGTCTAGGCTTAGTAAAGTGTGTGTGTGACGTTGTTTATTCTATTTCTCCTCTGGAAATTTATCTCTCTAAGCTTTCTATGGCTACTGGAGTCAGTTTTTAGTAAATTGTATTTCTAGTCATTTTTCTGTTTTATTTAACATGTGCTACATTGAATTGCAAAAATACTAAATTAAAAAAAATTTTTACTTGGAGCACTTTTGTTCATCCCATGAATGATTTGTTCAAATACTTGTGGTTTAACATGTGAATTTTCACCTTGGAACTTACCATTGCTTGTCTGTATGTGATGTGGGTGTTTCTGCTCAAACTCTGGTCCTCGTTCGAGTCCTAGCATTTATCTTCTGTGCTGTGTGAGACCATTAAGACAGAAGTGGTGGAAATCACTGAGGTTCTGTGATAGCCTCAGACTCCACATTTTTTACTTCTGACCTCAAGGATGTTTGTTTCTTTCTTTACCAGTTCAGTCATGTATTTAAAAACATTTAAATGATATAGTCTACCAGACATTTTTCAGTAAGAAGAATTTTAATATGGCCAGCCTGTCATCAAAAACCATGACATTTTTCCATTTAGTTTAAATAAAGTCAATTAATGTTGATTGCCTTTTCCACTTTTGAATTAGTTGTAGCACGAGCATTATCCACATCTATTTTACTCACAGATAATTTCATACTGACAATACATCTTAAAATCTCTGTTTTGAGTTCATATAAATATTTTTAAAAATCAATCAGTACAGAGGTTTTACATTTGAAAACTCATTCTGTTTTGATGCTAATAGTTCTATTGAACAAATGAAATCACTGTGTGTGCACAGCATCTTCAACCAAGCCATCGAAATCATAGTGTTCTTTGTTTACACAATTCCTACACCAAGTCTTATTTAGAACACTCTCCAGCCGTAGTTGTTAAAAAATATGTAATATGCACCTTTCCAAGTTCCTTCCATAGAACATGATATAAATATTTTATTTTCATGAAAGTCAATAAATTTTATAGATTCTGTCTATGGTACATAAAGTGAAAAAATTTTTCTGATAATTCAAAACAAAACAGAGTAATTTCTATCAGTTCAGGTAGTCCAAATGCTAAGTAACTGATTCACAAATGGTAAGACCAATTCTAGTTCAAATATTTTTTGTGCTCTACACAAATATTTTGTGTGTGTGTGCTTTACATAGTAAGTAAAAGGCAAAATCTAAAACCTGATTGGGAAGTTATTTTTCATAAGTATTTGTCCTTGAAAGTGATATAATGCTAAAACTTTTATTTAAGAAGTAAAATATTTTATTATCTTGAACTCTACACAGAATAGCTCAATAAAAAGAGGAGGTTGATTTGATATTAGAGAAATTTAAATTATGAATAAATCTTAGGAAAATCTTCCAGTGAATGCTCATTTCTTTTTAGTATCAGAGTTTTAAAATTTTAGCCTTTTCGAATATTTGAGGTAAGTTTACATAGAGAAATGCACAACATACTGAGTTTTAATAAATGTGTGTGTGTGTATTCAAATAAACACCATCACAATCAAGGTGTAAAAAATTTCCCTGACCCCAGAAAGTTCTCTGTGGCCCCTTTACAGCAACAACTGTTTTGATTTCTAGCCCAACAGATTAGTTTTCCTGTCCTTGATCTTTTTATAAATGGATTCATAATATGTCTATTATTTGTGTCTGGCTTCCTTTATTGAACAAAATATTTTTGAGACATCTATATGTGAATGATGCATGAATCCGTATTTCATTCTTTTAAAATTTCTGAGTAGTGTTCAACTGTATGAATAAAACATTTTTTAATCTATTCTACTGTTGATAAAATATTTGGGTTGAGTCTAGTTTTGACCTGTTCTGAATAAAGTGTATCAAAAAAGATTTTATGTAGACATTCTCTTGGAAAAATACCTAATATTGATATTGCTAGATCATAGCTTATTAGAAACTGATGAACTTTTCCAAAGTTGAGTCTGTGATGTACAGAATTACCAGTAATGTGTGAGAGCACCTGTTTCTCCACATCTTCATCAACATTTAATGTTGTCATTCTTATAATTTTAGCCATTTTAGTGATTATAGTATCTCATTGTACTTTCATAATCAAAGGTGATGTAATGATGTGAAGCAGCTTTTCATTTTTTGTTGCCATTTGTCTATCTTTCTTGATGGCCCTTTGTATGTCTTCCTTTATGAAACGTCCGTTCAAATCTTTTGCTATTTGTTTATTTTTATTTTGATATAATTGACACATAACATTATATGAGTATCAGATGTAAAACATAATAATTCAGTATTTGTATGTATTGCAAAATAATCACCACAATAAGTGTAGTTAATGTCCATCACTACACATTGCTACAAAGTTTTTTTTTCTTGTGATGAAAACCTGTAAGATCTACTCTCTTAGCAACTTAAAAAATATAATACAGTATTACTAACTATAGTCCATATGCTTACATTCCTGGGACTTACTAACTTTATAGCTGGGAGTTTGTACTTTTGAACACTCTTCTCTCATTTTGCATCCCCCTTCCGCTGCCTCTGGCAGCTACCAGTCTGTGCTCTGTATCCATTAGCTTTTTTTTTGTTCATTGTTCTTTTCTTTTTTGTTTGTTTTTGTTTTAGATTTCACATATAAGTGAGATCATATGGTATTTGTCTTTCTCTGTCTGACTTATTTTACTTAGTGAAATGCCCTCAAGGTCCACCCGTGTTGACACAAATGACAAGGTTTCCTTCTTTTTATGCCTGAAGAATATTCCACTGTATGTGTGTGTGTATATATAAATATATATATATATATATATTTATATATACACACACCGCATTTTCTTTATCTGCTCACTGTTGATGGACACCTAGGTTGCTTCCATATCTTGGTTTTGTAAGTAATGCTACGGTAAACACGGTGCTGCATGTATCTTTTCAAGTCAGTATTTTCATTTTCTTTTGGTAAATACCCAGAAGTGGAATTGCTGGGTCATATGGTGGATCTGTTTTTAATATTTTTGAGGAAACTCCATGCTGTCTTCCATAGTGGCTGCATCAATTTATATTCCCAGGAATGATACACAAGGGTCTCCTTTTATCCACATCCTCACCAACACTTGTTATTTCTTGTATTTTTGATAATAGCCATTCTACAGGTGTGAGGTAATATCTCATTGTGGTTTTAATTTGCATTTTCCTAATGATTAAGGATATTGAGCATCTTTTCATGTACATATTTGCTGTCTGTAGTTAGTTCTTCTTTGGATTCTATTCAAATCCTCTGCCTATTTTTAAACATGTTTGCTCTTCTGCTGTTGAATTTTATAAGTTCTTTATGTATTTTGGATATTAACTCCTTATCAGATATATTATTTGCAAATATTTTCTCCCGTTCCATGGGTTGCCTTTTCAAGCCAAAGCAATCTCAAGAATGAAAAACATAGCTGGAGGCATCACACTTCCTGATTTCAAGCTATATTACAAAGCTAATCCAACAGTATGGTATTGGCATAAAAACAGACACACAGACCAATGGAATAGAATAGAGAGCCCAGAAATAAACCCACACATGTACAATCAATTAATTTATGACAAAAAGTTCAAGAATATACAATGGGGAAGGACAGTCTCTTCAGTAAGTGCTGTTAGGAAAACTGGACAGCTACATGTGCCTATTTAGTATTCCAGAATAATTAATTAAATCTGATATAACAGTCAGTCTCATTAGAGATGGAAATAACATAATGAGATCTGCAGTTTGGAAGAAGACTCACATTGAGATAGTGCAGAAGATGGATGCAAGGGAAGGAGCACAGAGAGGACCAGAAAATGAAGGCAAGGGTATTAGACACAAACTTTCGAAAATTATTATTGTTATATAAGCTAGTGTAATGAGATTCTGAACTAGAGAAATGGCAAAAAGATTAGAAAAAGAATTTCGGAGGTATTTGAAGAATAGAAGGAATGGAAATTACTAAAAGGTGTTAGTGAAAGACTTACAAAAGTAAAAGAAGAAGTCAAAGATGATGTTTGGAATTAGGTTAACTGTTTGATGTTAATATTTTGATAAACATCAGGAAAACAGGAGAAGATAATTTTAAAGTGGGGAGAAGAAAAATGAGATCAATTTTGAACTTAAAATTGTGTTCCTGTGGCCTTTGGATGTGGCCAATCAGAAGCATGAAATAGCAATATATTTTAATTTTGTGCAGCTACTAAAATAATTTCCCAGTCTCCAAAACTATAAAATCTTGGTATAGAGATCTCAAAAATAGAAGGAAATTGGACAGTCTGAAGAATTTAAGAATAATTAAATGGCATCTCATTGGTATATTCTCTGGTCATTCTTTTCTTTGAGGGTAAATATTTCCAAGCTCCTTAATGCTGACTCTTACTATTTTTTTCCACTTGAGTCTTCTGTTTTCTGTCTTGGTCAGCACTTTTGCTCACCCCAACTCCCCAGTGCATTCAGTGGATAAGACTCTCAAGTTAACCTGTCAAATTCAATTAACTGCTGCAAGCTGTCCATGGTGACACTTGCTGTAATTAATTGAGAAAACCAGCATAAAGGCACCCTTTAGAGTCCTTTGTAATTGAGTGTGAAGTCTCAGGAGATCTGTTGCTCAATTCCAAGTGTATGGAGTTTTTGGGTGGGATGTGGGCTGTGCCATGGAAACCATTTATGAACTTGTTATATGCTGTGTCCAAACCTATATACCACCAGATTTGCACTCAAGAGACATGGTGTGAGAACACTGATAGCTTTCTGTGTAGATTGGATGTTTCAACTTCTTTGTCTCCTCATTTACCCCACAGATATTTCAGATTTTTCTTTTTTCCTTACTTTACCCATGAAAGAAAATTACTTCAACTTTCTGTAATATAATGACCATAGATTTAGGCTAGATGATAAAGCTAAAGATTTACTAAAAATAATGTATATATTTTTAGAAATAATGATTTTGTGTATTACTTTCCTCTGTGCCCACAATATTAGATATCTTACCTTTTCATAGTGCTCATATCCATTAACTCAACCTATCAGAATAGGGCATATTTGAATATGCAGAAGTAGGCTACACAGCATTAATTCAGGAAAACATGCTGTTTTCCAATCAATTGTTCAGCAATCTAACTTTCTGTCCTTGTAACTAAAATTTCCTAGTCTTCCCTCGGTGCCAGAATAATAATTTTGAAGTAACTGACTAAGGTTTACATTAATCACCACTAGGTGGTAGCCTTGTCAGGGATCATTGATCGATACAGTGATTCCTTGGGTGTTTGTGATGAGATAATAAGATAATCCATGTCTCATAATTACCACACTTTCAGCACAGAATGAATGCTCAGTAAATACCAGTTATTATTTTTATTTTTAAATTAACATTTATTAAACATAGCTGCATTCTAGTCATGGTATCAGATAATCTAAAAACTGGTTTAATATTCAGCTATTTAAGAAGTTTCAATTTTGTGTTTTTACTGAACTTTGATCATTTATGTGATTCATCAATTACACTGCCATGCACTTAATTTTATATAATTTAAGAAAAATTATTTTAACAACTATTTGGTATTAGTTATAAATAGATACTCTGTTAATGCAAATTAAATATTCTGTAAGACTTAAAAATGTGTTTTTTTTTTCCTTTAACATTTCCTACCATTTTCTGATTATCAAAGCTCTACATAAAGCTTTTCTCCACATTTACTCAATATAATTCATTTCACACTCTCATGATATCAATGATCATATTCTCCAAGATTGGAATGTTTCATGCAAAGTGTACCAAAAACAAAGCAAAACAAACAATAAAACAAACTCATGGAATAAAAACTTCTTACCAGACTTTGCAAAGAGTACAAAAATGGATGACACTTTCTTTATATATCAGGATAATTTTTAAGTATCTCTACTGCGTTGTAATATCCTGACATTAGGAATTCTAAATGTACATCTGTAAAGACACTACATGTTTATGGCATCAACTAGATATGAAGGATAAGATAAGTAACAGTTAAATTCAAAGTATTCTGATTCTAATATTTAAAAATTAATACTTTATTTGAAAAAATTAAAATTGTATATGTGTATTAAAAAATATGAAACACTAAATATTATACAAAATGATAAAATTCTTCCTTGCCCATCCCAGTGTACCCTAGAGAAAGCCACTCTTTCGTTCTCTCTCTTTTATTGTCTCCTTTGTTACTTTTAAATTACACACACACATCTTTGAAATCCTTTGATGTGAATAAACCACACTTTTTAATAGCTTCATAATACATATGTGCCATAATTTAAAACATTTTCTTATAATAAATGTAAGTATTGTTTGTAATTTTAAACTATAGCATATAAATATTACTATATGTATGTAAGTGGATATATATGTATACATGTATGTATTTGTGCAAGTGTTCAAGTGTTGATGAAACGGTAACTTTTCAGAAGTAGATTTTGCTAGTGAATTTTGCTCAGTTTTTTTTTTCTCAATTGTTTGTTCTTTTTTTATTCATTGGTAAGAGATCTTTATATAATGTTAATATGAATAATTTTTGTAATCGCACACTGCAGATTATTGTATCAGTTTGCCACTAGTCTTCTTTATTCTTTCACAGGTTCTTTCTTAAATAAAGATGTTTACATTTTACATTGTTATTTCTCATATATATACATCTGTAGTACCTTTTTTTTAGAAAAACTTTCCACATCCCAAGATTAAAAAATAAAATCATTTGTTGTCTACTAGCATATTTATGCTCTATGTATACATTCTTAATTCTTCAGAAGCTTTCTGTTATATAAAGTTTTGAGTAGAAATTTAGCTTCTGTTTTTTTCCAAATGTGTGATCAAATATCCAAACTCTACTTATTACTAAGTCATCCATCTTTTTCCTGCTAAACTTAAAAGCCAAATTTACCTAATAGTAAGCTTGTTTATATGCCTATGCATGTTTTTCTGACCCAAATTCTGTTCCGTTTATGCCTTTAATCTTGAACCAATCAACACAATTTTTAGTAATGTTGTTTACAAATTTTATATTTTATTTATGTTTGCTATACCTTCATGAGTCAAATTTGGTAATTAAAAATTTCCTGGAAAACTATCAATTACATTTAGGTTTTCTAATTTGTTAGCATACAATTTATTCTAGTTATTATTTTACGTATGTTTCCATTTCATCAGTTTTTTCTTTTTTATTCCTAATTATATTTATCTGTGCTTTCCTCTTTTTATTTCCTGTGACTGCTAGACATTAGTAATTTATTACTTCATCAAAGAACAAGCATCAAAAATTAATCTTTTTATTTTTGAATCTATTTTATACTATCCACTTTAATCCACATTATTTGCTTGTTTAAATTTTCTTTTAACTTGGTCTACTATTCTTTTAAAATTTTTGGAGTGTTGTTAATTTTCAAAATTCTTTTGTGATAAATACATTTGTTACAATATACTTACCTGTGATTTCTATGAGTTTGACAAAGTTTTTCCTAAATATTAATTTAATTGATAATAATGTGGCTATACTTGATGAATTTTGATTGCTGACATTGCTTCTTTTCAGAACTAATGCCCTGTTTTTACTTACAGGACTGTCTGTGACAAGTAAATATTAATAATCAGTAGTCAGGTGGGATGATTAGTCACAATTGAGTGATTAACAGAGAGGGGATAATGTTGCTGTCCTAGTGGGACAACATAAAATATTTTTTAGGTACTTTATAAAGTTGATGCATAAAAAATCTTTTTGAGTTTGATCTTAACTTAAAAAATAAAAGACTTTTACAACAAAAAAACTATGCAAAGTCTTAGATCCTCCTGACATTTCGTCTACACTCAGTTTTTATTTAAATTTAAGAAATTACAGAGTTGAAAGGGATATGGAACCATAATAAATTACCAGGTTGCCATCTTACTTTTCTCCTCATTTTTGTCAAAAGTGTTAAATCAGAAAGAAGACCACTATGAAACAAATCCAGTGGGAAAACAAATTAAGTAAGAAAAGTGTCATTATTTCAAAAGAACAATATAGGTAGAATATGCAAAATTAAAACACAGGAAAAAAGTTTACTTAACTAAATGTCTCATCCATTGTCCAAATGTATGTATACAGGCATTGTAAGTATAGGATTAATGTGTTGCTTAATAATATTTACCAAACAAAGAATTTAAGCATACATCATAAAGACTAGAGGACCAGATTATTATTTATTCAGTAAGAAAAAAAGATGAGTTTCATCTGCAGCAGGAAACATTTATTACATTGTATAAAATATCCTCACTTAGAACATTATAAGATGTTTGGATGAGTTACAGGAAGAGTACATAATAGAAAATCTGAGGAAAATAAAAATTATAATATAATGTGAGACATCACTGCTTGCACATATCTCTTCAGGATAGAATTCAAAATACAGTGTTTATAGGAACATCCTTTTTTTTAATCTTACAAAATAATTTTAAATACTCAATATAATCTCTTTTGTAAGTATGAATAAAATATGAATATTGTATAAATTAAGGCATGTGGAATCATTTCTCTTTAAACAATTACAAATCAAGAATCTCCTTGTACAATAGTTTTTAGGTGACACAAGTGACTTTAATCTTTGTGTTTCTGTGATGTGTGCATCTATTTCACAGGATTTTTTGTATGGAAGTGTTTGCTCTGAGGACCTCAGAGGACCAGAACAATTGTTTACAGTGTTTATGAGTACGTATAGCTAAATTAGTAGATGAAATGGACCCAGACTTGAATAAATCACTTTATTCTTCAGTTAAAGAAAAAATAATTTAAGAGTGAAATCTATAACATTATAATTCACATGATGCTCATAAATCATTATAATTTGTTTTTGCTATGGTGCTGGACATTAACCTTGTGGTTGAATGTATTTGCATTACATGCAGAGTCATTGTTGTTAGGCAGGTGGATTTTTTTTTTTCCTTTGGGTGATTTTTAAAATTTTGCATTTCATATATTATCCAATTTCACATTCTCACAGGATCAGCAATTACAACAGCCACCTCATCTCCCATGTCTTGCATTGCCATTGTACCAATCTTAGTCATTTGTTTAGTCAACAATCTGCTACCCACTCTGTTCCAAGTACAATGTTAGGTGCATGATCATTCTCACATTCTATTTCTCGATCTCAAAAATGCATGTGCTTTTTTTTTTTTTTTTTTGAGAGTTATGTTTTATTTGGCAGACATTTCTGACGACTCAAACCCCTTCGAGCCTGGGATGACAGCCCTCCAGATCGCTCTGAGGGACTGCTCAGAAGAGGCAGGGGAGGAGCTAGGATATATAGGAGCTTTACAACAAAGACTAGGTAGTTGAAACAATAAAAGATTACTTGTTATCTAAAGAAAACCAGGCATGTCAAGTAAAGAATTAAGCACTTTTCTATGTATGGGAGGAAGCAAACATTTGGGCTCATTGAATTCATTCCTTTGACATGCATCTAGCTATCCAGGGCCATATCCTGTCCTTTCTTATTCTGAGTCCCCTCAGGATGCACCATTGTGAGTGGCTGCAGAGGCTGGGCTGCAGGCTTGTCTTCACTTGGAGGTAGTGGCAGCAGCTGATGACTTGAAGGCTTCAGCATTCACGTTCTATACCTTGTCTTGTTTTGTTGTCAGGTGCTTTGCTAGAAAATTGAAGATTTGGATTAAGTATTTGGGCTTCAGATCTGGGAGAGAATGAAAGTCATTGTTTTGTTAAAATGTAAACATGATTAGATTGTCGGCAAATGTGTTTGGAACTTTCAGTCAGGTACTTTATTAATATCATAATGAAATGAAGTTGGAGCTTTGAGTTGAGAAGATTCTGTTTGCTTGATCTAAATCAAGTACTTTCTTTGGATTTCAATTAGTAATTCCATCAGAAATAATCTCAAATGTCTCATAATTACTTTTCTGTAATCATTCTTATGTGGTCTTTATTTTGTATATCAGTAATACTATAATTGGTGGTAAGTTACTGTGTTGATTTTCCTGAATATAATCAGATAATAAAAATAATATTTCTTTGATGTACAAAATAATTTCATTGACTAATTCACAATAAAGGAGCTAGTCAGCAAATATATATTATTCGTGGCCAAGCATTAGTATTAAATAGTAAAGGAGCAAATCAAAATATACATAATGCTTCCATAAATACTTCTTACATTAAAATGTAAAATAAAAATGAAAATCATTTGTATAGGTAATCCTCATTCAACTTCCAAATAGTGCCCAACCCTTAGCTCTTCAAATAATTTGGGAATGAATTGCATAATTATTGCAAAGCCTTTACTTCCTTGTATTATTTACTTGAATTCTACCCTATGAAAGAGTGGTCAGCAGCTTGGATTTTAGATGCTGCAACCATTATGGAAAGAGCAAGCAGTGATGGATACTTATTGGGGTAAAGAGGGACATTCACACATGCTGGTGCTGGAAAATATAAACTGAGCAAAATTTACTGCTTTCAGCATTTTTCCTTTTATATATGCCTAGACCAGCTTGAAACTTTATGTAAAAACAGAATTGTTCTGGACAAGGTCAATTGTGTCTGTATTAAGAAAATAGGAACATTTTTAAGTGAGAAGAGATCAACATAAAATACTATAATAAGGCTTATAAAATAAGAGGAAAAGTAAGATTTGAAATCAGCTTGACTTACAAAGCAATAACAATGCATAGTTGTGAAGCTAGAATGATAGCAATTATTTTCTGGGAGAGAATAACCTCTATTTCTGGAGGTGAAAATCATTATGTATTTACATATTAGTTTGGTTTGACCTCTAAGAATCTATTTTTACATAGCTGACTTTGTAAATTCACTCAGGTTCATGTATTCTTCATTTACCGTATGTTCACAATTATAGTTAAACTTTAGGTAATTAAAGCTGCAGGGTCAATACATGGTCAGATGAAAATCGTGCTAATGAAGACGATTATTTCAGCAGAGCTCAGTTTATAAACTGTTTATTCTTTTCTGAATCAGGAGGTACTGTGGCAAAGTTCCAGTCAGCAAAACTAGGACTTTGTAATAATAAAACTTCCTCTTGTATCTTACTACACATTCCAATGTTTGCCTCTAAAGGGGCCAAACGGTTTTCTCAGAAGGCAATTTCTACATGTAAGAAGACAATACTAGTTCAAATGTCAGTGTTTGATTTTGATCACATTCACCTTGCTTTTAGAAGAAATCTATTTAAAGGTCATGTTTCCATATGTGGTCGCATAGTGAAAAATATTGACTGTTGACTATTATGTATAAATTCATCATAATTCATGTGATCACATGATCATAGTTAGAAAAGAAAATGAAAGCAGAAGAGCTGAAATAATTGTCTTCAACAGTCTCAAAGTTTTATTTATTCAAACTCAGGTTCTCATGTAAGCCCAAGCATATGATTATGCATCATGGTAAATTTAATGACCACTGCACTGCTATGATTTTGGCTGTACAACTTCCAAGAGCCATTGAACATGGATATGTGACAGTGTCAAAATATTTTTGCATTGATTACTTTGTCCAACCCATTCATTTTGTAGAGGATGTTTGAAAACCAAAAGGACTGATTTTCCTAGTGTCATGCAAGTAATCCAGCTGTGAAATGTGATTAGAACCTACGTCTTGATTTCTAGATTAAGATTTAGTCCTCTGCATGACATAGTATCTTGCTACTATTTTAAGTTCTTAGTTTGTTTGTACATGACTTAATATGTGGATTTGGGGGAAGTAATGCAAAGAGGCAATTCCTTAAAAAAATAGAAAAGAAAATGAATTCCTCGTGTTTGGGCTACTTAAGTCTATGTCAGATAGCTGATAGCATGAAAGGTTTGTAGGGGTAACGTTTACTCAACTTGGTTGATGGACCTTTTGACTGTGTGTTGTGATTTCAGTTTAGAATCTAAAATGTTGTTTGAAAGTAATTCATAAATGACAAAAATATACATAGTGTATATAATACACTCAGGTTTTTGTTATATCACTCATATATAAACTCATATTCCTAGAAACTTCAAAAGCAAAATAGCAAATAAATGTATAGAATTCCCCTCTGTGCCAGAAAATTAAAGAATATACATTGACTGTATATCCAAAAGCTGGCCCTGTAACATTTAATTTTCTTCTCAGTTAGAAGCACAGCAGCACCAAAAACGTAGCAAAGAAGAACATCCCCACCAAGCCAGCAGATACATTTCAGCCAGTTCTGTGACTTTTCAGAAATACTTCCCCACATCCAGCTGGAACTTTTTTCTGCATTTTCATACAATTGCTATTTGTAGCTAAAGTAAGGGAGCAAAAGGGCAGACAATACTACTCTATAACCTCATCAAATATGAATTACCATACTAGTCACTGGAAAGAAATGTGAAAATAGGAGGCTGAATGTAAATTATCCAGAAGAATTTCTAACTTATGAATATATTTCTTTATAAATATACAAAAGGAAAAATTGCAGACAAAGAGTGCAATGAAGTCTGAAAATTTCCTGGGCTCAGGGATTTAAAAAAATTGATAGTGATAAAATTGATAGTTTTTCTTACCTTATTTGGAAAAGATCAGTACATCTGCTATGGTCTGAATATTTATGTCCCCTCAAAATTCCTATGTTAATTTAATGCCCAGTGTGATGGACTTTGGGATGTGTGGGTCTTTGGAGGTGATGAAGTCGTGAGCACAGAAGATGCTCCAGAGTGATCCCTAGCCTCTTCTGACTCATCAGGCTATAATGAGAAGTATGCAGCCTGGAAGAGGGCCCTCACTTGACCATGCTGGCACTCTAATTTTTGACTTCCAGACTCAACAACTGAGAGAAATAATAAGTTTCTATTGTTTACAAACGACCCAGTCTGTGATATTTAGTTATAGCAGCCTACATGGACTAAGACTCTCTTTAAAGCAGACTTCCTAGATGGAAAGAGTCCCATTTCTGTTCAGTTAAACGTGGTATTCTTCAGGCCCTATGTATGGAAAATTTTACTTTTA
Organism: Camelus ferus; assembly: GCF_009834535.1. Lineage (NCBI taxonomy): Eukaryota > Metazoa > Chordata > Mammalia > Artiodactyla > Camelidae > Camelus > Camelus ferus. Next base: position 48,806,709 of record NC_045701.1, read on the forward strand.
CTACCTATGAAGTCCATTGAGTTCACAGCTCATGGTTTCCCTGGGCTTATGTTACTTCCTCATAAACATCCTTACTCCAAAGCAATCAATCATTGCTTAAAACTTCCTGAAGGTAAAAAGGGTGGTTGTTATTCTATTATATTCCACTTGGATATCTGTGGTTCTTGTAGGATCTATACATATTCACAGATAGATTATTTGTCTGAAATTCAAAGATACCTGAAAAGTGATGCCTAGAGTCAAGTCTTTTTGCAATGATAATGAAATCAAACAGTACCCTGTGGGGCCTTCCAGGGTCAGATCCCTCCCCCATATGCTCTGCTGTAACTCCTCTCTGATGTACCCAGATACTAGTATCTCATGTGTATTTCCTGGGTTTTTCAGGTGCTTAAAACCATCACAAAAGGGAAGAAATTAACTATTTGATGATCAAGAGCACGTAGCCCCCCAGACTTTCTGGTGCCTAGGGGTTGATAGTGTTGTTCGCCCTGTTAACTGAACATCACCCAGTCAAAATTGTGCATGAGCTGATCATGTACCCTGCAACCCCCCTCCCTTACTTGGCCTTTACATATGCTTTGCTGAAACCCTTCAGGGAATTCAGGGTTTTCTTGGGCATGAGCCACCCCATCCTCCTTGCTTGGCAATAAACTTTGCTCCAGACTTTGATGTTTCAATTTGTTTGGCCTCATGGTGCAGTAGGCACACAATCTTCCCTTTGGTAACGATAATTCTTTAAAATTAAATAGTATCTAGGAAAATTTAAAAGTGCAGGTGGTGGGTATAGCTTAGCATGTAGGAGGTCCTGGGTTCAAACCCAGTACCTCCGTTAAAAAACAAATTAAAAAATACCTCTAATTATCTACCCCCTCTGCTCCCCTAAAAGTGCAACACTTTATGAATCAAATAAGATAGAGCAAGGAAAAACACAGCCAAGCAAGGAAAACACAGCCAAGCACAAATCTACAATTAAAGATGGGCACAGTGATTTGAGGTAAATCTATAAAGAATCACATAGTTGTGTACTGAATCTCTAGGGTAGATGTTTATTCTTCCTCTTTCTAATGTCATCTCTTTTTATCCGTTTTTCTTCTTTTCATTCTTTCCCATTCACTAAAACAAGTCTGCTTCATGTACTGGTTATAAGCTCCTTATCTCTGTTTCTTCAGAATTTCACATTGTGTGTGGTACCTGGTCATAAATCTTTGCTCAGTGAACGAAAGTATCTGAATGAAACTGGATCTAGTGGGCATAAATGAGTAAAGCATAATGAGTCACTTCAGCAAATGGCTTGGATGTAAGACTATTTCAAATGAATATTTTTGATAAATAACTTTCCTGGATACCAGCAATAATAAGTTACAATGAAAAAAGATCCTGTCCACAATCCCTGCATAAAATATAAAGTGGAACATTATGTAAGGCCTGAATGAAAAAAAAAAAGATTTTATTAATATATAAGCATTGAATTAATGAAGAGGCAACTCATGTTTGTGAATAAAAGGCCTGAGACCATAAAGATCTCAGTTCTTCAAATATTTATTTACTTAATTTGACTTTGGTAATAATCTCAAAATGTCATTTTTTCTTATTCAAAAACTCAGGTGCTTCTGAAGTTGTTCTTAAGTAAGAAGGAGACAAAAATACCTACAAATAGTTTGAAACAGAAGAGTAAAAATAAAATTATTTTTATGAATGTTAATACAAATATTACACTTGTATTAATTACTTTAAAATATTATAAAAATATAATAATAAAACATATTTAATCAATACCATAGTTAAAAGAGAATTGAACTAGTATAGGAATAAACAAGAAGATTTAACAGAAACCAAAAAAAGATAAGCAGAAACAACATTATTATTAGCATATTAGTGTTGGAGTGAATCATATTTCTAAGAACTTGGAAATTAGCTTACTCTCAAAGAGTAAGACTTGTGAAATCAGCACATAATTGTGCATATAAAATCACCATAAAGAAGCCATACAATTGTGTACACTGTAAGGCATCAGTTGCCTAATGACAAAAAAACAAGCAGTCCTTCAGATTAACTCAGTGAGTCACACTCCCCTCAGCCATTTTTGACTGTTATTCTGAGCTGTGTGCTAGTCTGCCTTACAGAAATAGAATGCACTAATCCTGTAGGCATGAGTGTGTGGCCACTGTGGCAGTTATGCTTCTCATTGTAAATGAATTCATTGACGTCTGGTTTTATATCAGTCTTATGTGAGTTTGGCTTAGAGATATCATTCCTAAGAGAAAAATCTGTTTTTGACATGTTGACAAATCAAGTTTTGGACTCTGTCAGGCAGACAGCCAGACCCTGAAGTACATTAAGTTCATCATGGAATTGCCTCTCTAACAAAAGTTGTAGTAGGCAACCTGACGGCTTTTTCTTGATGATCTCTGACTTGACTGCTGGGTCCACATGATTTACTTTTGTGATCTGTCGTTTGATACTTAATTAATAAATGTCATAATGGGTGAAATTTTATTTTATTCAATAAAATACATGGGGAAGTTAGAGTATTTATCAAGAAATTAAGACTCATTTCTCCCATCTTCATAAAACTTAATTCCAATTGTACAAAAGTCCTAAATGTGGGGGAAAAAATGAACAGATTAAAAAACTATATGAAAATGTAGATGAATATTTGCCTCATCTCTGGATGGGAATGACATTCTATGTATCGAAATGATAAAATAGATCCTAAAATAAAGATTAGTAGATTTGACCTGAAACATTAAAATTTTGTGTGAATATAAAAAATTAAAACTATAAGTTGAAAATAAAATTATTAACTACTGGTAATAAATAAAGCAATCAAATAATGCTTAAAGTCTTTGAGGATATCCTGAAGAAAATGTCAAAGCCCACAAACAATGGAAACAGCACATTTGGAGATAATTCACAAAAAAGAAACACGTATGATTCATGAAAATGCACTCATTCTGATAGTAAAAGAAATGAAAATCAACACAAATGAAATGAAAATGTAAATTATATAATTAGCAGTAATTAACAATATTAATATTTAAAGTTTTCATATGATGGGTAAACTCTCATTCTACTTGTTGAGATATAAACTTTCTTGAAAGCAATTTGTTCATATTTACACAAGACTGATGATCTACTCTTTAAAAGAAAGAGTAAATTTCTTGTCCTGCAGGGAAGATATGTTCCTATCTCAGGCTAAGAGACTCATTCAAGTAGATTGAAAAATCAAAGAGCAATTTTAAACATGTAAATCTGAACTGCTTATATTTCAGTGGTATTGGGGGCCTCTGAAATTGTTTCCAAGCTACTTGCAGAATAGGTCTGAAGACAGATCTAATCTCTCTCTCTCTCAGTGCTGGTGGTGGTGGTATTGGTAGGGAACCAGAGAGATTGAAAAATGGTTCTCTAAGGTGGAACATGCACATGTGCGCGTGCGCGCGCGCACACACACACACACACACACACACACACACACACACACACACACACACACATCATAGTTTAAATTCTTTGGGAGCAACTGGGCACTAACTCCCAGTGTCTAGGTTCCTGAGTGTGCTCTACGAAGCATTTCATTCTCATAATGACTTCTTATTCTTGCTCTGTTGGCTCACTTTCCTTCCTTTTCTTCTGATCCATTCATTACAGCGTGTGGCACATCCTCATAGATAAATGTCAAACATGATCTTAAGAGAAATAATTTTTAAGTATTTGGAATCTTAACACCAGAATTATAATTCTTCCTTGGAGACTTTTTGGAAGTGCTAGAGTTGTGGTATTTGCCAAGGGCATTGCCTGTGGGGAATGTGAAGGAAGGAAGCAGATTTAGCTTTAGTATTGATGAGGTAATCAGTAGCTTTTATGCCCCATGAAACATTTTCACAGTTAAAACAAGCTCTCTTTTATATACTGTTGCACTCATGCCTCTCTATGGTCTCTGTGGTGCAGAAAAAACATATGTCTTTGCAGAAGACACATTCCTGCCAGAGTGTGAATTCTGCATTCCTTAAGGATTTCAGTGTTTCCCAAAAGATGAACTATTGTATTTAAAGGATTTAGATGTATTGATTGTATTCTTTTGTACTGGTTCCCTTTGAATCTAAGTTCTACCACCCAATGGGCTGTGAGCTTGTGAAAATTGATTTCTCTTGCACAAGTTTATTCCTCATTTGTAAAATGATGATATTATTTCATTGGGTTGTAATGACAAGTGAGATGATACACTGTGATATCTAATATAGATGGTAACTACATAACAAACAAGAGATATATTATTATTTTGCTATTATTGTTATTATCATCATTACTACCTCTTTATGAAAGACAGTGGTAGATTTGAAGATAGAACCTGATGCCTCCCATAAAGTAGCTTTATAATCGTTGGGAAACCTAATGTAACAAGAAGCTTAGACAGCCTTGGGTAACATGATTAAGGAAAGACTAAGAAATAATTAGCCAGCCTCAAGTTTCCAAATCATAACATTTTAAACTAAATTATTTCCAACTATAAGATTTCTCTAGAAGGAGGCAACATTTTATATTCAAAGGGCTGCTTGAGTTTGGATTAAAATTTAAGGGTAGATTTTCCTAAAATAGGTAATACACAATATCTTTCAATATGCTTAGTGTTTCTAAGTAAATGTCCAACACCATGAACAATTATAAAATTATATTAGCCCATTTGGATAGATATCATTTTTTTTCTGATTATAAAAGCAATACATATTTCTCTTTTTTTTTGAAGTATGCTTGGTTTACAGTATTATATTAGTTTCAGATGTACAGCATAGTGAGTCAGTATTTTTGCAGATTATACTCCATTATAGGATATTATATGATAATGGCTATAATTCCTTGTGCTATACAGTGTGTCATTGTTGTTTATTTTATACATAGTGAATTATATCTGTTAATCTCATACTTCTAATTTGTCCCTCTCCCCTTTAGTAACCACTAGTTTCTTTTCTATGTCTGTAAGTCTGTTCTGTTTTGCATATACATTCATTTGTATTATTTTTTGATTCCATATATAAGTGATATACATATTTGTCTTTCTCTGAATTATTTCGCTAAGCATAATATTCTCTAGGTCCATCCACGTTGCAGCAAATGGCAGAATTTCATTCTTTTTTATGGCTGAGTAATATTCCATTGTGTATCTATATACCCCATATTATAATCCAGTCATTTGCTGATGGGCACTTAGGTTGCTTCTATGTCTTGGCTATTGTAAATAGTGCTGCTATGAACATTGGGATGCCTGTATCTTTTCCAATTAGTGTTTTCATTTTTTCTAGATATATACCCAGGAGTGGAATTGCTAGATCATAAGCAATACATATTTCTTGTAAACATTTTTAGAAACACCAAATAATTTCTGTTAAAAAGAATAATAAAGGGAATAAAATGTAATCTAAATTCTATCTTCTAGATATAATCAATTTTAATATTTGTTATTCTTCCTTCCAAAATTTTTCATTAGGCTCATATTATAAAAATTTAAATACACAGTTACATCCATAAATATAAATATTAGTGTCTACCTTACATTTTTAAAATCTGTTGAAATGCACAGAGATATGTACTGGATAGGGAGTGATGTAAATATGAGACATAAAATATTATAATCATGTATAATAGTTAATGGCCTTGGCAGTCATTATGATATAAACATATAATACATAGTTCTAAGGAATAGAAATGAGTGGTAGAAGATAAATTTATATTGAGTTAAGACAGATGTTATCAGTCAGGGGCTAATCAGCAAAAGAGGATCCACACCATATAATTCCAAAGATCAGTTACTAGGTAAAATAGGGAACTAGTTACAAGGTAAAAGAGGACCTGAAAAGTTAAAGAGAGGACAGTCACGGATTAAGCCCCTGCTCCCTAGGACTACAAGGAAAATGGAGTAAGCAGAGCCTAGAAACTAGGATTACTGGGGAACCAGCTGTAGCAAGGTATATACAGCAATGAAAAATAATTTAAGCTTATTTAATATTTAATTAATAGTTACATCTTTGAGCCCTTACCATGCATCAGTTTATTTCAAGAGTTCAACATAATGACTTGTTTCATCCTCAAACAACACTAAGATAAAGCTAAATTTGTTGTCCACTTTAAAGCTAATAAAATTGAGTTACTGAGAATATTGATTGCTCAGGTTTACACAGATCTTAAGTGACAGAGCTGGGACTCAAATCCAAGCTATCTTATTTAATCTATTGATTCCGTACTTCATTACAATGACATTATGGATATTTATCCAACTGCAGTTAATTTAGCATTTGTTTTTGACCATGACACTTAGTAAAAATTTAAATTGTTATCTAGTTGATTGTAGGAGAAAATACTGAATCATTTTAAAACCTGCACAGATTCACAAAAATTACCTAACATCCTTTAGTTGCTTTATTCTGAATGATTTCCAAAAGGCCAAGTGTTACCAGTGTGGAGCTGTCTTCTATATGTTTGTAGCAGGGAAGAACAAATCTGATTCCATATTAGATCTGTTCCTTTTGCTCTAACCCTGTGCTATGTTTCCTGTGTTTGGTCGTGCTGGTTATGTACCTTTTGTAAAAGAATGTTGCCTATAGACTGAAACATACAGGATAGCCTCAAGGCTCTGTTCTTTAAGGGTATAACACTTTCCCCATTTACATAAAGATAAAAAGTTGCAAAGTAGAAAATTTGTCTTGTTGGAGGATTACAGGAATATCATAACCTGACCTACATGGACAGCAGCAAGAACAAAAGATTCCAACATCAAGAATTTTGCAACAATCAACCGCACCTCTTCCCCTTTTAGTATAACAGGAGCCTAAATTCTGACTTGAGGAAGATGCTTCTCCAGGACATTAGTCTGCCATCTTCTCTGTCTGCTGGCTTTCCAAATAAAGTGGATATTCCTTGCCCATCTTGTCTCCCGATGCATTGTCCTGTCATGCAACAAGCAGAATGAGTTTGGACTTGGTAACATGTTTAACTCAGAATATAGGGCAAGTTTGGAGGTCAAGCTTGTCAGGATGAATTTCTGGAAATCCTTCCTTAGTGAATGCTTTGGTTAATGAAGGAACTGTGACCTGAAGAAAAATAACTATGATCGCCAAGCCCAGAGAAAACTTTCCCCCCCTATGGATGGACACAAAGTTGGGCCTTTTTTGTCAGCAGAACTAGTGAGTTGGGTAACAAGGTGAAAGGCACTTTTCACTCCTGCACCTTCAATACCTCATCTCTAAGATGATGTAATTATAGCAGTTCTTAAAATCCTATCCAGTGCAAAGAATTTTTTTGCTCTGAAGTTTCTATGAATAGTCTTTGACTGAGTCTCTGAGTTTCCTAGTCAGAAACTTAAAAGACAATCCCTTTCCACATGAAGATTATTAAATTCAATAAAATGCTTACTGTGAATTCTGAAAATGTTGTCAGCATACTATTCACTTATTTTTAAATTTTTCTCTTAACTTCAATAGAAACTACCACCCTTCTGACTCTAGATCTTTTGTTTTTTACTATGAGGGGGAAAAAAAGTTAATGGGAATGAAGAAAGAGAACCAGAGAGAGAAATTTGTAGCATTACAGAACAAAACTAAAAGCTAACTATGACAAAGCAAGGTTGAGATGGATTTCATTTCCCATCCAGATTAGGAGTTTCCTTTACTCAAAATGTTTTTTGAAGCAATCAGATATTTAAACATCCCAAATAAAGAAAACTTATGTCTTACTCAAAGGATGAATTAGATTGTGATTAATAAATAGCAAAGAACTAGATAATTTTCTTTTAATACTAAATTTCATGACATTGAACACTCTAAATAGAAAAATCAATCTTGTGAAATACCTCCTGTCTTCAGAAATAGAATAATTAAAAGTTATTCTGAAGAGAAAAACGTTAGATTTTAAATACTTGAAAATAAGATTTTCAGGCAATTTATCTTCTTTTACAATTGTTTGTTGAATAAAGGTTTAGAATAAAAATAGCATTGCATATTAGAATTATCTTTCCAGAAAAGAATCTTTTCAGGAAAGAATCCAGGGGAGTATACAAAACAGTAACATATGAGGGATTTTAAAATGGCATTGTGGTGACAAAGAGCACAGTGTTGTGATAGAAAAAAATATGTAGTTATTGATACAGTTTTGGGTTTTGTTTCTAATTTTTTTCTGGAAAATATGGGGAGGTAGACATGTCTGAAGTGATTGTAATACAACTTGAAGGTGATTTGATCATCTGAAGGAGAAAGAGCTAAGGTAGTAAAAGTAATAGGCCTGATCAAACATACAAGAAAAATTACTGTCCCAGAAAAGGAGAGAAGATGGAAGATTGAGAAGATAGGCAGGAAAGCAATTCAGTGCTTTTAAGATCAATTGTTTTTAAATACATTAATATTTTCAGGAGTGAGAAAAGGCAAAATGACTTCAGAAATCTTTCCATAACTGTACCTGCTGATGCTGCTGTTAAATAGTAATCAAATTTCACCAAATTCCTACCTAATAGCAATGGTTAGGGTGATGCTCAGCTACTAAACTGTAACACCAAGCTGTAGACTTTAAAGCTTCAGTGGATGTTTAAATTACAGAACATCATCATTTAGGAATGATCATTACAAATAATTTGTAAACAGGACCAAATTTTAATTAGAAGATCGAATGATGTTTATCATGTTACTTGACTTTGTTGATTTTAAAATATTTTACCCTCTAAAATTATTTTACATCCATAATTAATTGTAGAGTTAAATTAAATTTTATACTTTCTAAGTTCTAACTTAGATGCAGGTGAGATGTGGCAATATACAAACTTCAGCATTTTAAGAATTTAGCTACGTATGAAATTTTGATTGTGCTGGGAATCTATTCTGGAAGCTTTTCTGTGAAAAAAATTTTAGTTCTCAAAAAGCAGTGTTTTAAATATCTAGAGAAGAAGACAAGATTACTCAAATAAAACGATTTTTTTCATTTTTGTTGATAGTGGGAATGGAAATAATAGTCTCTGTAAAATAAGTTCAACAATCTTATTTCTTAAAGCTGTAGAGACTACAAATAAAGCAGCATATATAGAGTACCTGGCATGGTACTTGGCACAGCGTAATTCTATAATGATTGGTTGAAGAGTATATTGATTAATATTGGTATGAGTGTATCTACATTTATCAACACACAGAATTCATTTATATAATGTAAATGTGTATAATATGTGTTTTCATGCACATATATACATTATTTTAATTTAAATCTGTGAAAGGGCACTGAATATTTGTGTTGCATATGATTTCTGTGTAGATCTATGCAGAAAAATATACAGGTTCTAAATATCAGGGGCTGTGTCTTTTCAACTCTATGCTTTTTCTGACTCTAGGGCCTGGCATAGAGTATGTGCTCTGTCAACATTTATAGATTAATACTTAAAAACGGGTTCCATGTTTGAAGAGGCATGCTGCTTTTAGCTATCTCAGTGTCCTCCATATACGCTTAATGCTAGGGTATTCCATTGTCTTTGCCTCTGTCTTTCCCCTGGCCCCATCAATATATATACCATTCATTAAAATCTCACCTGTCACTTTTTGCTGATACGGTCTCTCTTTCCAAAGTCGTTAAGCCTCTTTGTGTATAGTGGCTTTTTTTTTTTCTGTAAACGTATGGCACCTATAAGCTACCACACTCTTTGTCATCATTTATTGCATTAGTGTCCCTTTGGATAATTATTTAACCCCTGGCATAATTTTCTCTAATTTCTAAACAGAATTTGAAGTTCTTTGAGGGAAAATACTGGGACCTGTATTTCTTTACACATTTATTTTAATTCCTCCTATAGATAAGCAACAAACATTTAGTGTCTTAGAAAATTTCCTGAAAGAAAATTATTCATCAATAAAATCCAGTGAGTTTGGTGAAGTTGTCACTCTCATAAATTGCTTGTGAGAGGTGAATTTTAAGAATATCTGTATTTTAGTTTAGTTAAATAAATTTAGTTGTAAGGTAGGCCTCTCTGAAAACATCTGTCTCTCTTCCTCTGAAGTCTCTCCATGTGTTCCTGTGGAAAATAATACACAATCCTAGCATTTAATTGTATCACCTACTACCCTGAAATTTCTTTAATGATAAGAACAGGGAATTTTTTCTTGTTCAGCCCAAACCCTGCATAGCCTTTGCTGAATAAGTATTTGTTTAATGGATTTTAAATTGTGTGATTTTGATACTTAATGATTTTTTAAATTTTCTTTTATTACATTAAGAACAAGAAATATTTTAAGCTCGTATGGCATTATTCATGGGGATGATCAAAATAAATAATTATTTCTTGACAAGCAGACCATTTTGTAACCTCATTCTTCCTTATTGCATGCAGTAGAATTCATCTGAATGTATATTATTATTTGGATTTGGGGGATATATTCTACTATAAACTTAACTGGCTATGCTTTACTATGATTACTATATGGAAGATGATGAAAAATTGATCTTTAGTAGTAGAAAGAATTTTATGCCAATGTAAAAATAGGACCTGCCAGGAGAGAACAAACTGGTATCTCACATGTTGCATCACTGTCTGCCAGCAGAAAGGTCAATTTCAAATGTTTGTCTAAAGACAGTATATTTGTGACTATTCAAGCATTTTATTGCATTTTTCTTTAATAAAAATGAGCAACATCAGTCAGAAGTAGTACATCTTATAATCTGAATACAAATAAAGCAAAAATAGAAATCTGTGTTTTTAAAAAATCTTTAGCCTGGTCACATGGTGCTTGGGATTAAATATATGTGTTTATTTGTGAAGGAAAAGAAATGAATTATAGAACATATGAAATACTAAAAAACTATTATCACTAACTGGGTCTAAATTTAGGTTTAATTAGGGAGTTTTTTTAAATATGTTTAAGCTGTCTAGAAACAGACTCTCTATAGCTTCCAAATCTGTTGCTCAACGTTAACTAATCTTTCAAGAAAAATTTTCAAATTTGAAACTGCCTATAAAAATTCAGAAAATTCATTATTTCTTTGTCTAGCCTAGAATTGGGCCTCAATAAATGTTAGTGGAATACACAACAGAATAAATGTTTACTATGTGAAAAATTAATGAGAAAATTAAATTAATAAGTGAAAGTTAGCAAATGAAAGCAGTGTCATTGAAAAGGTATGAGATACAGAGTCAGTATGTAACCTTCCTTATGGAGTTGTCCTCAAGTCTCCCAGAAAACATGGAGTTTACTCTTTCTTCTTCATATATAGGAACTTACGTGTATCCCCATTTTAGTATATATTGGCTTGAATTATAGTTGTTTGCATGCCTTTTTCCTTCATAAGACTTTTAATATTTTGAGAGAAGAGTCAATTCTGTGTTCCCGCACATATCCTTATCACCTAAAATAGTAGCACACATTTAGTAGATGTTAAAAAATGTTATTGAAATAGAGACAGACTCAGCAAGAAAGAGAGAGGAGTTAAAGACATAAAGAAGGAAAGATTTGAGAAGCTCATAAATGGTATTTTTTCACGTTTTTGCTCTGAAGTATGAGACAAAGGTTAGAGAATAAAAACAGTTCATGTCACATCACAAAAGTATGTCCTGTTAAGTGTTGCTATTTCCTCCACCCTTGTCTGGCTGAGTGCTGGCTTTGTAGGTAGTTCAACAGGGAATGCAAGAATAGCTGGTGTTGTTTGTGGGGAGAGAAAAATGTTAGATAATTAATTTGTGGCTTTGACTGGATGAATGATGTACTCTAATCTTGGTAACTGATTACTGCAAAATAATCATCATGCTGTGGTGTGCTAAAATATTTTTCTTGAAACTAATTATTGTGAACTTTTTATCTGCACCCAGTGAGCTTCCTATGAATTATTAAAAGGCTAAGCATGAGGAAATTGTTTAGTTAGCAAATTAATCTATAATGCATAAAATGTAAGCTGCTAAAAAGCACAACCTTTTTGCTAAAGATTTTAGGTCACCACATTCCGTATTTTGATCTCCATGACATTCAGATAACTGGTTGAAATGTTAAAAATTCAGTCAATGCCGAAGTTGTTTATACCTGTCTTCTGCCAAACATCTAGTCTGACATTTTGCACTGAATTGTCTGAATTGATCCTTTGCCTTGACATCAAGCAGATATGCTGATACTACCACACACACACACAGATACACACACACATACACACACACACACACACACCCTTACACACATTTAAACGCAGTTTTTTTGATTTATAATAGTTTTTATTCACTGTCAAAAAATACAAAACTCCATGTAATTGTGAAAATGACTAGTTTATGACATAAGGTGATCCTAGGTTGCAGGCAGAAAATCAATTTTTTAACTTTCTGTTAATTTCAATTTCTGGGCATAGAATGAAATACTAGGTAGATTCCCTGCTTTTTCATTATTTTTAGAAATTACCAACTCCTCTGGTTGCTGTTAGTTGCAGAAACAGCTTCTTTTAGGGAATTAAATCCCCATCCAGTACATTAACGAAAGTTCCAAATTCACATCTCTTGTGAAATGCCCTCTGCCTCAGGGTGGGGAGCCTATGCTGATGAGGGGCGTGGCTGCCTCTGCATGGCCCTGACTTCTCTCCCTTTAGCTTGGGATATTTCTGATTCCCCCAGAGTCAGGGCAGAATAACAGGTGAACAGATCAATTAGCTGGATCAATTCTTAATTAGCTGGATCAACTGCAGTCTGGAATCTGGTTCTCCGTGTAGCAGGTGGACAATTCTGAGCTCTTTGTTTCCGGGTGATTCTGGGGTTTCTCAGAGATTATCTTCAGGGGACTACTGTGATCTCTCATGTGGGCCTGCCTCCTCTCTGTGTGGCAGTTTAGCCCTCTCTTCAGCCCTTCTGGCAGGGCTCCTTTCATTGTATTCCCTTAGTAACCAGTAATCTTGTTGGCGATGTCCCGTTTAAGGTGACACATAGACATATAAGGTGCAGATAGACTCCTTTTGACAGGATCCACATTTGGACCCTGGGAGCCATTGGCCTTTGCCTGATCTTCAGTGGAGGTGCAGCACTCGCTGAGGACAGCACTATGCTTCTGTTTCTTACCAGACATGAGAAGCTCCAGCCACATAACCTTGCATCTTGACTTGTAAAGTTTGTGTCAAATGGCAGTCCCTTTGTCTCTCAAATTCTAGAATCACTCATCTGAGTGGTCCTGTTAAAGTTCCTCTCACTAGAGGCAATGAGAAGCCATCTCTCTGGGCAGAACACAGTAACAGTTCTCTCAAAATATTACCTCTTTCTTCCAGCCTCCTTCATAAGCCATAGCTGGGTGACAGGCTGAATTTAGCAGAACTGGACTTGGACTGTACCCTTTGTGAACACTGCAAAGGAGGTACATTACCTCTTAAAGATGCAAAGTATGTAAAAACAATTGAATTTCTCTTTTTAGAATCTGGAGCCTCTTTCAAAATGCTGAACAAACAGGAAAACTCACTTTTAATATCCAGTTGCATAAAGAATAACGCAAAAAGCACTACAAATGCTACTTGTTTTTTACTCTTTCTCCTCATTAATGCAAATAAAATTAAATTCATACTGTGGATAAAGTTATATATTATTCATTGTTACTTAAGAGATCATGATTATCTCCCCATGTTACTAAATACTTATCCAAAATGTAAATGTTAAAATAATCGAATAGTATTACTGGATTGGATCTGGAGAAACAATTAGTCTTTGTAGTTCATAGATTTCTGACCAGATAGAGAGGCATGTCTTAACGAGTTAAAGAGGACACTGAGCTTATCCAGTGACTAAACAGAACTCTGGATTGGCTCTCTTGGAGAGGTAATGAGTGTTTTTTAAGTGTAGGTGGATGTGAGATAATAGAAAAAAAATATGCATATAGATCTCTGTCCCTAATTCCTGGCACAAAGCTCCTAAAAACCCTTTAATTTCCTAAGTTATAAGAACACTAGGAGCATTTTTTTTTTCTAATGAGGTGATTCTGGGTGGGCTCCTGGATGGGTCCTGGATGAGGGCTGGTCACCAGATTAGAAGCTTGGAATTTTCAACCCATCGTCTATCATCCAGAGAAGGGAGAGGGACTGGAAATAGAGTTAATAATTGATCATGCCTGCATAAGGAAGCCTCTATGAAACCCACTAATATGGGGTTCAGAGAGCTTCTAGGTTGGTGGACACATCTATACTGGGAGGGTCATGCACCCCAAATCCATGTGGACAGAAGCTCCTGTGCTCAGGACCCCCCCCAGACTTTGCCCTACGTGTCTCTTCATCTGGCAGTTCATCTGTATTCTTTATCACAGCCTTTAATAAACTGGTAAACATAAATGTTTCCCTGAATTCTCTGAGCATCTCTAGCAAATTAATCAAACCCAAGGAGGTAGTCATCAGAACCTCTCAACTAGCCAGTTCGTCAGAAGCTCAGATGATAACCTGAGCTTGCAGCTGGCATTTGGAGAGTGTGTGTGTGTGTGTGTACGCGCGCGCACATGTGTGTGTGTTTGCTGGGGTGCAAGACAGTCCTGTGGGACTGAGCTCTTAACCTGTGGGATCTGATGCTATCTCTGGATAGATACTGTCAGAATTGAATTGAATTGTAAAACAACTAACTGGTGCTGGAGACATGCTTGTTGGTGTGGGGAAACACCTCTACACACTTGGTGACCAGAAGAGAAGTGTCCTGTGTGAGTGTCAAGGAGACTCACAGGGAAGAAACACACAAGAGGAAGGTATTGGGTTTTTCCTACACTGGTGGAAAACTGGGTAGGTTTTTCCTTTACAGTGGAGAATGAAATGGAAGGGTGGACTGTTTCCCTTTCCCTCTGACAAAAGCAAAATAACATTTTCTAGTGCCCTTCCCAGGTAGGTATAGCCATGGGAGTAAGGGTCAGGTGCGCAGCCTGTCCCAGAAAAATCTTCTGAATGATCGCAAGTGTCTTACTTCCTCCATTCAGTCTAAAAGTCCACACGAGAGCCACACTGGAAGCCTGGTGTTGAAGGCGGTAGAGCAGCTCTTAGCTCAGGAGTCCTTAGCAGATTCCTTTTCCTATTCCCTGTCCTGGACTTGCCGCAACTGATATACTGCTTGTGTGTGAGAAATAAACTTCCATTGTGCTGAGTTTTGGGGGCATTTCCACCCTATTTCTGTTTCTTAAATTGACATTCATGTTATCACTTCTGTTTTGTTAGGTTTTAATTTTTTATAGTTGAAAATAAGCCAACTTGAATCAATAATCTCCAAACAAAGAAAACAATACTTTGCCATCAACCTGTTTTGCACTGCTTCTTAGTAACCAATGTTTCCTTCAATTCTTATAAACAAGGAGAAATATATTGTGATATTTTGACATTGTGGGTTACCAGTCATTGCCATTAAGAGCATATTGTAACAATATGATGCTAAAATAACTGGCCAGGTAAAAATATTAAAAATGTTTTAATCGAAATACGCAGTGTAAGAGATTTATCTGTGTTAAAAACCGAAGTTAGTGTAAAACGTAATTTTGCAATAATAATTTTTAAATTTGGATGAGACACAATGATACATATGTTAGCAAGATTTGAAGACCGATCTCTGATGATTATTTTGAAAGTAAGTTAGTTTTTAAAACCATTAAATTCGCAAAAGAAAAAAAGAATTCATTTTTATGTCCCAACTATTAGAATTTTTATTTGGATCCAAATTTAGTCCAGTAGATTGCCATTTAATTAATGTAATGAACACTTCTCCTGTGAGTGATGGGAGATCTCTTGGGTTAAAGAGATTCTACACTACCTCGTGACTGACTGAATCAATTAAATTATCTCTTCTGGTAGGGGGTTAGTTTTTGACATACACAGATTAACCAAGAAGTGAATTTATTTTTATCAGTAATTCAAGGCTAAGTCAATACCAACAATTTAGATCTTTTAAAAATTATTTTTGTCTTACTGATTAAAAAAACATTGTCAGGACAAAATTTCCACATAAACCACAAAAATAATCTTCTGGAAGGAGCATGCAAAACACCTTTTTGCTATGTAATGCAAGAAGAAAAGTCAGGTAAGGGAATTCTCCTTAGAAACTTCATGATATCTGCCATTCTCACATCCTGTTTTGAAGGATTTCTTAAATCTAAATGGTCTTGTACTTTACACTGTGCTTTGCCAGTGCTCACTGGTCTGGGCAGGCAAGTGCACTCTGACAAGTGAACAAAGAGTCTGAATTACCCAGTGACTGATTGAACTAATTAAATAATCTCTCTTGGGGGCAGGGGTTAAATTTTGACCTAGAGATTTAACAGGAAGGGAATTAATGCAGACTCCAAGAAACCAACACAGAGAGGGCAGAAAATCGAAGGTGTGAAACCTCAGAAGCCATAGGTAAGCAAAAACCACAAAGTGGAGCAATAGAAGGGAGAGTGGATGGGCACTGAAAGAAACAGTGAACATAAAAGCAGCAACAGAAGTAGCTGAATCTCTGTTGTGGGAACCATAGAGCCCTCAGCATCGGACACCTGCTGGTGAAGTGAGGTGTGGTTTCTAGGTGGCTAGAACTGTAATGCAACCTAAGTAGAATTATTCAACTTCATTGTATATAAAGCTCTGCAGCCACTGAGACTTTTTATCGTTCCTTCTTCCTCCTGACTTTAAACCAACCCTCCATTAACTGAATAATGAGGGCATCTCTTAATGAAAACAGCTGACAATGCTAACTCAAATGGCAAAAAAAGTTTTTCTGAATGGTCATTTTTTCATTTCTAGAGAAAGATTTTAATTATATTCTTAATTATTGATGATAACAAGTCAGAATATTTTCACTGTTTTAATTATTATTATTATGACTCTATCTTGTGAAAAATTGTATTTTTCTTTTATAGGTGAGGTAATAGAGATACAGAAGGGTAGAGTGCCCTGCCCAAATCCTCATGACAGTTAAGTCGAGGGGTGCATGCACGAATATAGGTGCACATGATTATTTACAAAAGTGAGAATTTACCCCACAAGTTGTTCTAAATTATTATTTATATTAATAATGGTCTATGAGTATTCTTCTATGTAAGTACACAGATTTCTTCGTCAGTCTTGCTAATTGCTGAATCAATAGCTGATCATTATTGTTAGAGGAAATAAAGGAAATTTAATAGAGTGAGATTCCAAGTGAATGAAGCTTGGTATTATTGCCTGTCTAATGTCATGATGGTATCCATCTGCCTTCTATCATGTGGAAGAAGAAGAAAAGCCTGGATGGTATATGGTAAGTCTGTATATCTGGAATTCTGAAGCTCCTTTTTAATGGATCTTTTCTCTGAGAACTGTGAGGCCATGGCAGGTGCTGAGAGTGTGTGGTGCTATTGTGGGCTTTGAGTTAAGGAGAATGGAGAATGTCTGAAAAGTCATTGTCGAGAATGGGAGGAGAGATCTGTTTGACGTGGCAAATATGGAAATTCAGCTGGATGCTGCTAGAGGTTTCAACAATCAGATCAAATATTCCCAGTCCAGATATCTGTCTAAAGAAATAACCAGAGGGTTTCTTTACTTAAGCCTCTTTAAAGATAGCACAGAACTTATTTAGTATGTTTGAGTCAACATTAAGAAATACAGAATACATAAATGTAATGAGATGGCAAATTTACTACATTTACTATTCAGAAGTGCTCAGAAAATAGACTTTCTTTTCTATGATCAAACTAACCTTTCCCTTTAAAAACTCTATGTTCATTGCTGGGGAGAGTAAGAGAAACACATTTAAACTTGCCAATTAATGGTATCAGAGTCTTGAATGTAACTAATCTAATCGACATGGCTGCTTACTTCAGATAATTCCTAGTTGTGCTCTCTCACGTCCTTGCCCCTCATCTCTTCTCCACCTCCTCCTTTCTAAGCTGTTGTCCAGGTATATAGGTGATCTTCATGGCAGTTACAGATACGGTTTGGTCACCAAATTGATAGTAGCTAGGATACGTGAGTGGCCTCAACTGGTCTTTTGGATCACTGTTCTGGCACCCACAACTGAAGTCTTTGATCTTTTTTTCTATTGAAAAATCTCTGTGTACTGCTAAAACCAGGTTTCTGTTAGTTCACCCTCTTCTCAGCACTCACTGAGGTACACGTGAATTGTTGGAAACACCACATGTACACTGCTAACAGGGGGTTCCTGTGCCTTGGGTTAATCTACCCGAGACATTGCCTCTGGGATCCTTCTCCCTCAGTGATGAGTGAGTGACCCCGTGTGAATGCAGCCTCCCCCAGAGTCCTGCAGGCCCCCTCGAGCAAGGCCAGAGGAAGTCGGCCACCAGCTTGCCATGCTCAGGATCCTCCCTGCCTGCTCTGATGTTTCCTAGTTCTTATTGGCAATAAGTCAGGAGGGATGAGGTCCTCAAATAAAGTTGTAAGATCCCCAGAACTTTTCCTTGAGGTCCATTTTCCATAAATGTAATCCAACCATACTTGTTTTGTCATAAAACATAAAGATTGCATGAAATGCTAGAATAATGAACTTGCAGCACTTCTTCAGTAAGAAGCAGGTGAAAATATCTAGTCCTGTAAAAATATTTAGAAACCAGCATCTTTTATGTCTGGCTCTGGATTTTTCTTCTGCCTTCTGTTATTTCTATTTTTTGTCTCACAGTTTTTGGCCCAGTGCTTGAATTTACCATCATTATCTTTATTTCCAGCCTGTACCTTAATTCAGAAACTTAGTACCATATTGCAAGGGAGGATGTCCCATCCAGCATGTTGTTCAACATGCTGAGTGTCTGCTTCAATTGTTAGCACAAGAGTGGCTGCAGAACATTTCAGGTCCTCTTTTGATCTTGCCTTCTAATTTGAGAACTCCACTTCCATATCTGAATACATCTTCTTCAAATACAAATATTCTGTATTCTATGATGATTTTAAGCAACACTAGGCTAGAGATTGTTCTTGACTGGCTTCAACTCACAGTAGAATTTCCTGTTAATTGAATACTGGACGACATGACATTTGTTGTGCATTATCTTGAAACCATGGTTAGAACAGTTTAGGGTAGATTCTTATCTAACCATTTCAGTCTGTCCTGAATATTTGTCACCATATTTGCCTGCTCAGCATCTATCCCTGCTTCCTATTTGTGTGAATGTTGGTATGAGACATGAATCCAAGACACCCACTGAGGAAAGCCCCTTATGCCCTGTGTCCACCACTTGACAGCTACAGCATGTGCATGTAACTTGGGACCCTGAACCTGGCCGGAGTAAAAGAAAGAAACACAGAGAGCAAAAATGCATTCGCAGTGGCCAGCCTTGGCAGTGTGGCATCTGACAGTTGTGCTCAATTGTAGCAGCTGTGGATTACTGACAAATCCTGATTTTTAGCTTTAGATTTTCTTCTTTTAAATCTTACTCTGGACAAAGGAGCATTAAGTTCTTTTGCACAGATTCTTCTCCACATATATTCTGAGGATCACACTTTCTACTTTGTTCAGTCTGCAAAGTTAACTACTATGTTTCTTTTTTCCAGGTTTTAAACTTGTCTGTTCTTTTTTTTTCTTTTAAAAGTTCAACCTTTAAAAACTTTGTTATCGTGTTAGTATGGTTTGAGGAGACTAAGATTCAAATATATGTCTAAGCAGTCATGTTTAACCTGCTGTCTGATTAATGTGCCATTACTGTTTCTCTGAATTTTATACTCCTGTCACTGGTAACATAAACACTTAATAACAACCAGTATCATTAATGAATATTTACTATAAATTATAAAAGTCTATAAAAGTCAAGCGAAGTCCTAAAAAAGTACTAAAAATTAGGTTAACTTGTAATGAGGATAAACATAATATTCTGAAATTCATTTAACAATATTTAACTTTTGAAAGCAAAAATCCATTGCTTTGCTTTCATTTTATTTCTCACAAATGTCTTTATATTTTAACTGGAAAATCTTAATTGATTCAATGCATTTGTTTAAAAATGAACTTAAGAAAGCCACAAATTGTGTATTATAAAAGACACAATTTCTGAGGTTAATTATTGTTTTGAACTATTTAGTGAAATCAATAATATCTGTACTAATATGTATCTGTAAAATTTAAAGATTTAACTCAGTATTGCCCTGGGAGTATTATTCTGGAAACATATAATTCAGACATTTAAAATTTACAATTCAATGGCTTTTTAATATATGCACAGTCATGCAGTCATCATCACAATAAATTTTAGAACGTTTTTATTACCACCCCCCACCCCCCCAAAAGAGTAGAAAACTAACAAGATGGATATTGAGTTGCTCAGGCCTGTACTTCTATCTAAACTGATCTTATGACTAACCTGCTCCCCTCCCTGTGCATCCTTTTCTTAGAATAACCTATCCTTTTACCCTAGAGGTCTTGAAAGGTCATGGACTGAACCTCCAGAAAATGAGAGGACTGTCCTAAATTTCTCCATAACAACAAGTTTTTACCAAGAAGAAAGGCATGTAGCCCTGCTCACACCCTGGTTGTTATCATCCTCCTGTTGCCATTTTTCTATAAAATCCCAGGACTCAAACCCCAAGGCGGGCTCACAGTCTTTAAGGCATTAGCCTGCCTTGACTCCCTTTGCCTGGCAAAGCAATATGCTATTCTTTTCTACCCTCCCAAAACTCTGCCTCCAAATCTCAATTCAGCTCTGGGGGTACAGAGGCCGATTTTCCAGAGACAACTCCCTGAATCTCCTACCCATTAGCAATCATTTCTCACATCTCCCAACATCTCCAGCCCTAGGCAATAGGGCTCAATAATAGGCCTCCTGTCTCAATATGTTTACATATATGGCCACTTCATATACATGGATTCACACAGTGTCATCTCTTGTGACTGGCTGCTTTCACCTAGCATGTTTTCAAGGTTCATTCATGATGTAGCATGCATCAATACTTTATCACTTTTTATTGATAAATACTATTCTATTGATGAATATAGATCCATTTTATTTATCCATTTATCAGTTGATGGTATGCTATGTTTTTATTTTCATTTATTCTGAAATATTATCTAATTTTATATTTTAAGATTAATTTCTAATATATGAGAAGTTGGGGTGAGGGGACCTTACTTTTCTTGGCCTGTGGGGACTGGGGTAGAGTCTCTGCCCCATGACTGAGCGCCAGGTGGAAGAATGGAGCCTGAGACATCTTGGCCAAACCACCTGGAATTTAGCCTCTGAGAAACAGAGCATAGGAAGATGAGAATTCCGGCAACTGCTTTTTCTGGTGAGATACTAGCCTCTGGAAGCGAGCTGAGAAAAGAAGGAGCCTTGTATTCTTGTCACATCTCCCAAAGTGGAGATTCTGTCAGAGGGGGAAGGTCATAGTTCAAGTTCGATGGACTAGTTGTCTTACTAGACTTAGTAGATTTTCATGATTAAAACATTTCTTCAGTTGCTCTATTCTCTTGTGACAATTTTCAGAGATTTTTGAATGGCTGTTTATGTTGTTTTTAGTTTTAAGTAATTGTTACCAGTTAATGGGAAGCAGGTCTGCAAATCTATGCTGCTGCCATTCTGAAGTAAATCTTTCTAGAAATATTTATTTTGAGGTTAAAACTCGAAAGTACTTTCTTTCATATGATTTGACTTGCCTAAGATAATTAGAATGACATCATCCTTCATTTAAATTTCTGCCATGTATGCTTGAAAGTAGTAAATTTAATGCCCAAACATAAAAGTATTTCTTGTTCTTGTAATATATTAAATGTGGTTAAATTATCCTTTTAGGATTTAGATTTGCTGTCTATTTCTAGTTTGACACTGTTATTGAAAATCTTTTTTTTTTTTTTTTAAAGACATGCATCAATTCTAGCTGTCTGTGGAGGGCTGGTTTGCCTGAAAAAAATATTTTCTGGTATTAATTTCCAAAATATATATACTTCCTTCTATGATTTAGATTTTTCTTTCATGTCTCGGTTTAATAGCCCTATTGTGTGAAAGCCTTTTAGAGGCGTATCAGATTATTCTCTCCGTTTCACATCATTCTAATTCTGAGGAAGAGAAGCTGCATTTTCTGTCAGTAAATTTCCAGAAAAATGTAACTCAGGAGTTTCTAGGATAAATCTTTATCATTCTGTTTCTTTTTCTATAAAATGGAGGTAATTGTTCATTGTTGTTTTGAGGATTAAGTTAATACATGCAAAATACATGAAAGAAGCGCCTGGCATATCGTATGCACTCAGTAAATGTCAGTTTTGCTACAATTATTGTTGTTGCTATTCTTTGGAACTAAGATAACTTGGCAGTGAAACACAGGTTTTCCAACAAAACATTTTTATCAGTATGAATTTTGATTTTAAAACATGAGGAGAGCTTCATTTTCTTTTTACTCTAAACATTAGTAAGTTTCCTGAGAGAATAGAGATGTAAAATTAGCATTGGCTCATATTCATTCCTTCACAAAGAACAATTTTTTGATACCTTTACCCTCTGATTTAAAAGCTCCCTTAAATTCTAAGCAATGTAGTTATTTCTTTGATTCTGTTTCACATCATGAGGCCATCTTTTGAGACTGCCATTGCTTAGCTTTGGAGCCGAGTATAGTTTCTTTTTGAATGCCACTTCATCCATGTTTCTAATCTGTTTTCTATACCGGTCTCTTTGAGATTAAACAATCTTAAATCAAAAGCCTTATTTATTTGAGCTTATAGAATAGGCTGAAATTATTTAAGAATCGGAAGCTTGTTTTGTACTTAGCATCTGGAACAAATTTTCAGAAAAAGAACTCTTGAGTACAAAGGGACAACACAAACATCAAATACGTCAATGAATTTTGCTTATAC
Organism: Camelus ferus; assembly: GCF_009834535.1. NCBI lineage: Eukaryota > Metazoa > Chordata > Mammalia > Artiodactyla > Camelidae > Camelus > Camelus ferus. The sequence goes on from NC_045701.1 coordinate 48,829,435, forward strand.
TTAACTTTGATGCTGAATTTGTAACAGTTTACTATACAGAGTATAATATTGGTATTTTTGTTTCTAAAGAAATGACTTGATATGAGATCAAGATCATTTGTACCAATTGTATTATAATATTGAAATTACTGTTTGCATATGTGACATTAATTGAAGTTGTTATTTTTCACCAGATAGTTTAATGAGATGTCGGAAAAAACATCTTCCAGTCTAATAGAATATAAAAATAATAGTAACTTAAATTATTCTGATTGTTTTTATTGTGTCACATATAAAGATTCTCCCTGGTCCTAATATTTAAAGTCCTTCACTGTTTACAATGTTTCCAGCCCATTCTCTCCTCCCATTCTGAGTTAAGTACAGAAATGTTTGACTAAAAAATAACTTCTTCAACTCTGTTCTCAGTTTTAATTTTTCATATCTTTTGTTTCATTTTCTCTGGAATTAAATCGATTTTTCATTATCCTTTTAAGAAGATGCCATTTAACTTTTTTCCTTTGAAATCTTACTCTACCAAATCATTTCTGCTCCTAGTAGAATTGTGAAAATGACTATTCTTAGTGTACTGCAATCTGATCACTTAAGCATATGGTTTTAGGATACTGGTTTATTTTCAGAGGTCAATTATTGCATATATCATTGTGCACTTACTATTTTTTCCAGAAAAAGAACATATATTGACCTAAAAGAGATTTTGTCTAAAAGAAATCCTGCTTCCACTTTAGGTTTTGATATTTTAGAGGAATTACCTTGAACATTTGTAATCTTTTTAAAATAGTAGGCCTATTCATTAGTTTGTGAACTGATTGTTACTATTCTTGGAGATACAGAGCTTACAGCAAATGTGAATTGATTATTTCACTAATATTTTGGGGGGAGAGAGAGATTTTCTATACAGGATACAGTGTGTATAATTCCATTCTGGAATAAGCCATTTATTTTCTTACAGACTAGGAACAGTCTGCAGATTGACACTAGTTTGCAGCCCCATTTTGAGTAGCACTGCTGTTGAGGATTTTAACATTCCCTTTAAACCTACAAAATGAAGAAAAAGTTTGTATTGCTAGTATCTACAGAAAAAAATAAATTTTCTCATTTTTACCCAAGAATGAAGAATGCTTACTTATGGGAAGTCAGGGACATCCGAGTTTCATATGCATGCATCAAATATTGGTCTGTTAATTCTCTTCTTTTCTTGGGCATGCTTTGGTGTTCTTAAAATGATAGAATATGTTGATTTTATCAACTATAAATGTTTTGATTATAAACTATGCTTTTCATTCAGAAAAGTAAACATGACTTTATGGTTTAGAAATTGTATCAGTCAGGGTACAGCCAGGAAATTAGAAATATGCTACCTATTTCAAGCAAAGAGAATATGAAACAAGGAATTGGTTACAAAATGTTAGAAAGACACTAACTAGGAAAGGAAGATGTGCCAGCAAAACAGAAAGGAACGCATGTTACCCTGAATTCAGAAAGCTGCTAATGCCTTTGGATCACAATCCATGAACCGGCGCCTACTGCCACCTGCTGGAGGGAGGGCAGCTGTGCTGCTGTTTGAGCTAAAAGCTTCTCCATTCTTCCAGCCGTCAAATTACCAACCAGGGCCTTACATTGACAGACAGTCAGAAAGCAAGCTGAAGGGAGTCTGGGAAATGCAGCTTGCAGTCTCCCAGCTCTAACAGTTTGGAGTTGAGCATAAAAAGATGAGCGTAGAACAGATACAATAGATATAACCAGCTCAGTCTACCCCCTTGTCCATTTTCATCCACCCATATACTTCTACACAATTTAAAACCATTCAATATCTATCCATTCCTATATTTAACCTTTATATATCAGAGTAAAAGTGTCACTTTCTGCCTCACAGGTTACAAACTATTCTTGGTAAAAACAAATATTCTCCCACCTTCCCAAAAGGGACAGAAACTAAGATCCATCATTAATTTTATCCATCTCCTAGTAATGTTATTCCCTCTTACAGTTCTGTCATCATTTCACTGGGATATTCATTAACATAAATAATAATTACATTTGGTAGTGAAACTTCACCACCACCCTAGCTCTTTATAGGGAAAGGAGAGGAAGGGAAGAAAAATGGTTATATAACAATAAATAAATCAAATATGCAGAGCTATTAAAATCTTTGTATCTGTAACTGGTCATAAGACCTCCTCAGTAGTTATGCATAATTTTCTTCTTCCACTGCTAGTCCTGCATTTATTGGCTGGCTCAGTCTACCATTCTGGACATGGAAGTAAAAAGAGTTACCCCAAGGAATCTTCTTAGTTCTCCATATGTCTTTGCATCTCAATTTTTCCTATATAGTGTCTATTAGTCACTCCAGTTAGTGTAGTATCCCCATAGTTTGTCTATTAGTTTCATGTCAGAAGAATCTCAAATGACCAGATGGCATCTGAACTTACACATCAGGGGAACCATTGATGTGTCCCCTACTGGAAGTATTCCTCCCTTGGAAACTGAAACATTTAAGCAATAGAGCTCGGTACTGAAAAATGGAAATGCTGTAGGATGAAAAGCAAAAAATTCGGAAAATGGATTATTATTGTAGTAGTGAGAGGAATAACTATAAGTTTCCCTGTTGATTCTTGAATATGTATATTCTGGCTACTGGAAAAACAGCATTATATTTTGTTCGACAGTTCAAAGCAAACATGTTAAGACTGCATCCCAACTTCACAGGCTCCTGCCTCCTAACTGGCAATTCAACTAAATCTTTAATAGGTCATTCCATAATATTATCATGCCAGCTGCTTCTGAGTGGTGGGACACATAGGAAATAAACTCAATGACTGCGAGTTCCTTGAATGGAAGCAATGTTGTGTGGACTGGTGATGATAAATAGGGCAGTCCTTAAATCCATGGAGAGTAGCACTAAAAGAAGGTTTGTGAGGAAAAGTGACAAATCCATATGCAAAATTCACTTCTACTAATCCATTCATAATGAAGGGGCATTGTAACCAAGCAGCCGTCGAGTGACTGACTGGTCTGCCCAGGAAATGGTGCCATATCAGAGTCTCAGCTTTGGTGTTTCACTTTGCCAAGTTTTCACTTTGGCAATCACTCGGTGATTACAGTAACCAGATGAATCTTGGCAAGGTGAAGTAAAGGGCTCTCCCTACATTAATGCATTGAAAGATTCATTGTTGGGAAGTAGCAGCATCCTTGAGAAGCTCTGCTATCCTCTTAGGCAGGGAAAGAAAATGGGAAATGTTGCCATTGAAATGATGGATCCTGGAGTGGCAGAAGCCAAGGTGGGGAGTGGAGGTGGATCTTGATGGGAATGAGCACCATCTTGTATGTCAGCTGCCTCGGATGAAGTGATTCCAGAAAGTGGGTCATCATTATAGTAATGGTCCCAGTTGAATCATGCCAACCTGTATTCACCATCTCTTGCAGTGTGGTGTTGCTAGTCCTCCCATGAGGACTGACAGTTTTATTTTTCATCTCCTTAAAAGTGGACTGGCATTATGTCTCTTTTTGTCAAATATAATGCAGCATAATTGGTCTTATGTTAGTTCACATCCTAGGCCTTAAGAATCCTTTCAGCTCTGCTCTCACTCTCTTGAGATACTGAGACCACCATGCTAACCCCATCTAGGATGAGAAAATACATGGAGAAGAGCCTCATTTCCTTAACTGGCCATCAATGTCAACGTCTAGACATGTGAACGAGACCATCTGGACTCTTTAGCCTCAAATGAGTCATTAATGCTTGCAGTTGCGTGAGTGATTCCTGTCAAGACCAGCCCAGATTGTTATCCCACTAAATCATGAGAACTCATAAATCATAGTAATTTTAAATTACTGATTTGGGGGAGTGTTATGAAGCAAAAGATAACCAAAGCACAAGGAAAATCTATTCTCCCCAAAAAAGGCAAAAGAGTCATAGGAGAGATTTAGGGATTCTCAGATGCTCAGTCACCAGAATCTCCCCAAATATTTACATTTCTACTCAGAGGGTTCCACTGCTTTCCAGGTAATGCCCTAATTTTCACCAAAGATACCTAGCAAGAATGTGTGTTACACAAATGTCTTAACTCTGAAATCTTCAAAATTAACTTGAATGTCTCATTTTCCAGTTGTGTTAGCCCCATGTCTTCAGAAGACAAGAGATGAGAAGTTACTTGATTTTCTAACTGTGCCTTGAGCTTAAAGTTGAAGCCCTGAGGTTGATACTTCTTTCTGTGAGCTTACAATGGAAGTAAAAAAATGTCCAGCCTACCCATAGTGTTAAAGCCATGATTATTTATTTGATTTTCATGTTCAGCAGACACTTGGTCTCCCAAAGCCTTGCATCTGGTGACATCAGCTATCAGAAATGCACTAATATGTCTAGATTAGGATGTGGGAACCTAGACAAGCAGTGTCACAGCTGGAGCCGCTGCCCCTGGAAGTGCTAGAGCTGCGGGAGGACTGCAGCCTCGAGGTCACACCCTGACCCTGCGGCTGCTGCTGTGAGTCTGTGCTACACAGAGACCAGAAGCTGCGTGTGTCTTCCTTTCCCCCAATCTCTGTTCACCCTGAAGTCCTTCCCATTGGTATTAGATAATAAGAAGCCACCTGGAAAGCCTTGGGGGTCTTCCAGCCTCAGAAATATAAGGTCAGAATATAGAAGAAGTGGTTTGAGGTAAATAACCAGATGGACATATTTTCCATGGATGAGATTTCTTTGCGCTTCATAAAACTGATTTTTCCTTAACTGTCAGTGTCATCCTGGGCAAAGCTAACCTCTCTAGAATTAGATTTTATCATCTCTTAATAAAGGAGTTGCGCTAAAGGAGAATGACTTTCAGTTTACCTTTATCCTCTAAAAATAGCTGCTAATAAATATTGATATATCAGCTTAACTCCCTCAATCTAGTGAGTACTATCCATAGAAGGAGATTGTGAGCCACAAATGCAATCCACATTTGTAATTTCAAGTTTTCTAGCAGCCACATTAAAAACAGTGAAAAACCAAACAGGTGAAAATTATTTTAGTAACATATTGTATTTAATTCAATATGTCTAAACATATTTAACACATATTTATCACATATTTCAACATGTGATCAATGTGAATACAGTTAATGATAACTTTAATAGACCTTTGCATACTAAGACTTCACAATCTACAATTTTGGACTAGCCACATTTCAAATGCCCAATAGTTGCTTATAGGCCATGGCTACCATATTGAACAATGCAAATCTACAAAATAGGTTTTTTTCCTAAGCTAGTAAAATAATATACTTTCTTACTTTTTCCATTTTCTATCTTATTATATCACCCTTTATTGCTCATACCTACAAAGTACTTTTTATTTGTAAAATTTTTTTAAAAACTATTTAAATTAAATAAGCTATAAATAAAATATATATCAACGTTTAAAATTATTATATTGGGAAGTGTAAAAAGTAAAAATACCAACTTGTTAAAAGTATAATAAAGATTTCTAATATATTAAAAATATGAAGTAGAAATCAAAGCTTTCTAAAACAAAGTGATTGGATAGAAAGAATAGCAAAAGCAAGTACAAACTTTGAAATCACATACTTGAATCTTAATTTCAACACTTCTAGCTCTGTTACCTTTGAAGAGCTAGCTTTTCTTCTCAGATTCCTCTGTAATATGGAAATAAAAGTGCCAAATTTTAACAAGGTTGTTATGATGACTGACTGAAATATTGAATGCAAATCATGCAATCATTCTTTACAGAGGATTTCACATTAAAACTGTTTTTGAAAGAACTGAACTTTGAATTAGTAAAAAAGAGTAATACACACATGGAAAAACTAAAACCTCATTTTGGCATAGTTGGTAGAGAGATGTACTGGAAAAAATATTATAATATAGAGCTAAATACATAACCCGGTATAAAAATTATTGCCACAAGCCATCATTTATGTATACTCTAATGTGTATGTGTTATATGTAAGTGGAATGCTTATAGCAACAATTTATATATATACACATAATAAGTATTTACATATATACCTAGATGCATACATTTATGTATACAGTCCATACACATACACACACACCTGTAAATATATGACTACCTTATTGGATACTGCAGGTACATACAGTCTGATTTGGAATCTTGACTTTGTCCACTTTACTTGCTCTGTACCCTTGGGCAAGTTTTTTAACTTATGTACTATAGTTTGCTCACCAGTTAAATAAAAAGACAATAGTACCTACTCCACACAGTTGTCATGAAAACTAAATGAATCATGATATTTAAGGAGCTTAGAACAGTGCCTGGCATATGTTAAGCCCTATATAAGACTTTGATGTTATTAATGAATAGTTTTTAGCAGGGAATTGATACATACCTGTGTTTAAGATGATCCCTGAAATATTTTGTGGAAAACATTTGGAAGAATGTTGTAATATTTGGGTTGATGTGTCATGGCATGAAATATGATAGAAACCATAGAGATGGAGATAAATGTTTAGATTTGAGATCTATTTATGAGGCAGACTTGATAGGATTTGGTGATTGATTATATATATAGATGGTGAGAGAGAGATGAGACAAAAGTGATACCAGGGTTTTTCATTTGAGCAAAAAGTGAGGAAGAGGAGGGGCAGGATGGATGAACATATAATTAGCTTCATTTTTAGCAAGTGTTTGAGATTTCTGTGGATCGTTAAGTGGAGATGTCTTGAGAGATGCATTTTTAATTCTCTAGTATATCAGAGATGATTAAAGTCTTGAGAGTTAATAAAATGAGACTGGAAGGGTAAATAAGGAACTTAGAGGAAACAAGAACCCCATAAAATAATAATATGACTTTATACTGTATAGTTTATGAAGCATTTCATATACTTTATCTCCTTGAATTCTTATATTGGAAGAAAGCACAATTTTTCACATTGTTCAAATGAGAGAAATGGGACTCAGGACTGAGGCTTCTTGCTAGTGGCAGCTCCAGAGTTTCTGCAGAGGAGTGCATTAGGAGGGGCACTCTGATTAGATGAGAACAGAAGCTGGAGTTGAAGGTTATAATGATGAAAATACCAAAGACTGAGAAGTGATGGAGACTATCTATGATATAGTAAGATACCTTCACCCCCATCTTCCTTTGCACACCTACTAGCTATTTTGCAAGACCCCATAGATAAGTGATAAACTGAGGGGGTATTTGTTCAAAAAATGGTATAATTTTATGAGACAACTTATTTCAATAAACATTGACATTCATGCTCCAAACAATGTATTAAATTTTTTAAGAAAATCAAAATAATGAAGTAATGTATCACTCTATAATTATGGGGAGACAATCTGAAATATATTTCATTATCCAATTATGAATTATGAAGAATGATCACATATTTGTACTCATATTTTTAGAAATAAAATGAATTCCAAACAGAACACACAGAACTTTTTAAAAGTAGGTTCACCCCCATTTTAAGAACACCTCAAGGCTAAAATCCAACTTACCTCTTATGAAGGAAATTACAAAAAGTTCACTTTGAATTGTGACCTATCACTAACCTTGTCATAAATTTCATGAAGCTCAACTGACAGGAACCACTACAAACTGAAATTCTTTTAGATGAGGTTCCCTGGGAAACAGCCTGTGGCAAAAATACATACTAATGCTTTAGTGGGAGGTATAACCTAGAACAGCAAGATTGAGGGGAAAAGGGGAAATAAAGTGGGGAAGGATGGAAACCGAATACAAGGTAGTGTGTTCCCAAGCTGGCCAGAGCTTCACAAAAAAGTGCAGCTGCTTTTCCAGAAGTCACATGGAGCCACTGTGCTATAAAGCAGTCCATCAGGGAAAGGAAGGGAGAGAAATGTATGTCAGTTTCTTCTCATCTCCATATTTTATCCAAGAGGCATTCATCTTATCCCCCAACTACATTTGAGATTTGTGTTGCTTGGTAATTTTGGGCATCTACTACAGAAGCCAGCTTTCATGCCCCACACTGGGACAATCCATCATAACTCAGCGATAGTGAGAGAGACCATTCGTTTTTCTGCCCCCTTGTTGGTTGGACTTCCTGCAGATCCCAGCCCTCACCTAAAGTGTGGCTGAGAGCCAGCAGTGGACAGAGCTAAGGCAATAGGGGCAGTAACCAGCAGGTCTCCAAGAAGCTGCCAGGACCCAGGTTGCTGATGGACTGAGCAAATCTGGGAGTGGCTCAACTGAGTCTGATATATGAAAGTAAATAGAAATTAAATAATTACAGATGTCACAATTTAACAAACATCTCATTCACTTGCTATGTATGACATACGATGTTGGATTCTAGTAAAATCAAAGATTAATAAACCAACCCTTGACTTCAGGATGCAAACAGTCTTTTGAAAGTGATAGGCATCAAGCAACCTAGTACCAAGCATGATCAGAAGTCAGTAACCAAAATATCATTCTGGTTACAATGGTGGCAAAAAAAGAAGACTGTCTAGCTGTCAAAGAGGAGAAGGTGCCTAATATAACTCAAAACATGATTGTAAATTTACCCAGTTGGAAGTATGACAAGGACAACAAAGTATTCCAGTTCAGCTGTAGTCTCAGTCTTGTTATGATTTAATTCTGGGCACTCAGGCACTGATTTATTCTCTTGAGGATTTGGTTCCATTATGTATAAAATAGAAGGTTTAGGTTAGCATATATCTAAAGTCAATCTACACCCCAAATTCTAATTTCGTGTGTTTTAAAAATACTTCTTAATCTAGGATCTTGTGTTGCACCTACTACACTAAACCTCACATTTATATTTTCCCCACTTACTTTACCTTTGAAAATACTTTAAAAAGAAAAATATTCTCTCTTCCATTCTTTCTCTTTCTTTTTTTAATGCTGCAGTTCATCACTCTTTACCGTTACCATTCGTCGACTTGAGTCTTCAGTACTAAATCAGCTTTTCTGCCTTGGGCAGAGGATTTAGCATTTGCTTACCTGGCTTTTGATAAGTGTCTAGATGGGCTCCTAATACTCCTCAAATATACTCTACTTTCCTTTATTGTCTTGTTAGGTTTCTTTATAGATGATCTTTCACTCTTCTTTCTTTCATCTTTTCAGTTCTATTTTCAGGTATTGCACAGCTCTTCAGGAAAAAGGGCTTTATTTTCCCTTTGAGAAGTTGCTGCTTTGGTGATGATTTAGCTATATATTAGATTAGTGGTTGTTACAAACAATATGAAGATGGAGTAGCATCTATATAGGGTGAGATAATGTGGAGTGATTTCCTGACAGTTTGAGTTATTTTTTATTGTCTCTCAAAGCTGAAAGACCAGGTCTTCAAATAGAGCTGCACATGGCACCCATGGTGGTGGGAAGCCAACACAAACTTGCCACGCACGATATCTGGTTATACGGCTTTCATGTTTGGCAAGACTGGCATATGTGCTTTCATAGCTTCAAGCACTATTGAGCATCTGTAATCTATAAATGAGTTGCTTCTGAAGATCACAAAGTCACCCCAGCAATGAAATGTTTGACAAGTGAAGTATGAGAGCTTTTTTTAGATCGCATTTGGTGAATTATTTCATAAAACTCACTCAGTGATTGGTTGGATTCCTCTCGACAGGAGAAAAATGAATACTGAGTTGTGAAGTGCTGGTTCTCTGAGCTTACTCTCTCAGAAAGCTATTTACTTTTATAAGGCATTTAAGTATGAAAATTAGGAGTAGAGATCTGGAGTTTAGGAAAAAAAAAATCCTGGTGATATTTCCTGCAATGTATCTAAATCAAGAAAATAGGATTATATACCTCATCACATCAGATATCTAGTTTCTGGAGTTAGATATTGCCAGATACAATGTATGGCCTAGCCATATAGTAGGTTTTAATAAATATTGAGCAAATTTTGGTGCAGCCATTATGGAAAATAGTATTGAGGTTCCTCAAAAACATAGAAATAGAACCACCATATGATTCAGTAATTTTGCTTCTATGTATACATCCAAAGGAAATAAAAGTATCTCAAAAAGATATCTGTACTTCCAGGTTCATTGCAGCATTAGTCACAGTAGCCAAGATATGAAAATAACCTAAGTGTTCTTCAATGGTTGTTGGAGAAAATGTGATATGTATTTTTCAGCCATGATAAAAGAAGGAAATTCTACACTATGTAGTAACATGGATGAACTTGAGGACATTATGCTAAATGCACTAAGCCAGTCACAGAAAGACAAATACTGCGTGATTCCACTTATATGAGGTACCTAAAATAGTCAAAGTCTGGATCTTTGTGTAGCACAATCTCCCATTATCCTGGAAATTACCCTGGAGGTGCCTGCCTTTCAGGCTTCTTTTATACCCCTCTACCTGCTATAAGAGCCACTCACAGCTGGTTTCATCAGTACCACCTGAACCCAGCAAGTAGCCTGAAAAAATGTTCAAAGAAGCAGCTGGATTACCTGGCGTCCATTACCCCTTTTGCTGGAAACCTGCTGCCTGGAACTATTCTGCAGTTCACAAAATCTCCATCCCCTATAAAAAACAAAAACCAACAAAACATTTAAGAAGTCCAGATTTTAGCTTTTATTTTTTCCATTTTATTCTTCCTCCCTGGGCATCAGTAGCCTGCAAGGGCACTGCTGCTTTCATGCTTAAATGAATACAGCTCAAACTCTTACAGTGTGAGAGGGGCCCACCCATGTTGCCAACATGTTCGTATTAGACTGGTATCTTCTCTTCCCTTGTTTCCTCCCCCTCTCCTCGTAAATTCTAATCCCAGGTCTAATTAGGGTCCTAATTGAGCCCCATCTCTCTCAGATATGGAACAACTGACATGTACATGGAATACCTTAGAACCAGAGATTCCCAAGTGTAGTCTCAGTCATGGCTTCTTACATCTTTCAGGTCACATAGGCATCTTCTTGCTACATAAACATCCTCAATGGCAAAGCCCTCCAACGTTCTAACAAAGATTAGGTGGAAATATTCTTACCGTTACAAAAGAAAACAATGCTGGCAAGCTGGTATGAAGCATCCCCAAACTCACTTTGTAAATAGTAATTAATCCGTAGCTTTCTTGCCTTGACCAGGGGTCAATGCTATTTAAATACATGCATTATTTTAAGAAAACAGCTCAGGCCAATTCCACACTTGCTAAAATTAACCTTCATAACCCAAGGACATTACTCTATTTGTAGAGATACCACTGAACCAATGGTCAGAGGGAAATTTATTACTTTAAAAATATACATTTAAAAAAGGGTAAAAGTCAAATATTTAAATTTCAAAAACCTGCATATGGATGCTTACAGCAGGTTTATTCATAATTGCCCAAACTGGAAGCAACCAAATGTCCTTCAGTAGGTGAAGGGATAAATAAACTGTTACATCTAGACAATGGAATATTGTTCAGCATCTGGAAAAAAAAGTGATCTATTAAGATATGAAAGGACATGGAAGAACCTTAAATGCATATTACTAAGTGAAAAAAGCCAATCTGAAAAGGCTACATAATGTATGATTCCAACTAAATGACATTCAGGAAAAGATAAAACTATGGAGACAGTGGTTGCCAGGGGCTGGGGAGTAAAGGGATGAATAGGTAGAGAACAGAGGATTTCTAGGGCATACTCTGTATGATATTATAATGATGGATACAAGTCTCCATACATTTGTCCAAACCCATAGGATGTATAGCACCAAAGTGAACCGTAAGATAAACTATGGATTTGGGGTGATTGCGATGGGTCAGTGTGGGTGCATCACCTGTAACAAAGGTACCATTCCAGTGGCGGATACTGATAATAGAGAAGACTGCATGTGTGGGATGTCAGGTATATGGGAGATCTCTTTACTTTTGCCTCAATTTTCTATGTACCTAAAACTGCTTTTAAAATGTCTTAAATAATTATATATATAAATATCCATATATGGAAATATATAGATATAAATATAGATAAAATCAATTCTGGAAACTTTAAAAATAGTACACCACTATGATAATATGTCTAAATGCAAAAAAAAAAAAAAGAAGGTCTTTGGCAATAAATTTGACAGTTTAAGAAAATTGACAAAATTCTTTGAAAAACACAACTTATCATGACTGACAAAAGAAAAAAATGTGAATGTACTTCTCTCTTGAAAAAAAAACAGAACATACAGGCCCAGATGATTATATTGGCCCAGAAGAAATAAGAAAACGGAAGGCCCAGATGATTATATTGGTGAATTCTTCCATATATTAAAAATAAAATGATATGAATGGTCTATATACTCTTACACAGAACAAAAAAAATAAAGGGTATACTTTCAACTGTGTATAAGACTGCATAATTTTAAATAAAATCTATTAAGGGCATTAATAAGAAAGGAAAATTACTGGGCAATATTTCTTATGAACATAGACATGAACACATTTGGAAATCGAATCCTAAGATACATAAAAAAAATCCCCCATTATGATTAACTGGGGTTTATTCCAGTAATACAAGTTTTGGTTAGTATCAGAAATCAATCAGTATCATTCATTATATTAACCAATTAATAGAATAAAAGTGTATAATGATGTCAATTGGTACAAAAAAGCATTTAATAAAAGTCAGCAGACATTCATGATAAAAACTTTCTGCAAACTAAAAATAAATGGGAAGTTCCATAATCTGATAAAGGATATTGTATCTGTCAAGGTTCAACCATAGAAACAAAGCCAGTAAGAGATATATATTTAGAGATTTACTGCAAAAAAAATGGCTTATGTGATTGTGGGGCCTGACTAGGCAAGTGTGAAATCTATGGACAAGTCAGCAGGAAGGGCAGGCTAGAATTAGCTGGTATGAGCTGAAACCTCAGTTCACAAAGGACTTGTATCCATAATGTATATAGAACTCCTTCAAATAATTAAGAACAAATCATAAAAGCTAATACAGATGTTTCACAAAAGGAGATATACAAATAGCCAAAAGCACATGACAATAAGCTCACCTAAGCTAGTCAGCAGGGAAGTGAAAACTAAAAGCACAGCATAACACACAACCACCAGGGTGGCTCTAATAAAAAGCAGACAGACAAAAATGGCAGGTACCTGGGACTGGGGAGCATGTGGAGCAGGTGGTCTTACTCTGCTCACAACAAGCACCTTGGAAAACTCGGCAGCTACTAACAGTGATTTTACACAGACTCCCTGTCACTCCCTGCCCTCCACAGTTCTACTCCTAGGTCTACACATGGCAGAAATGCATACATATGAATACCAAAAAGCGTGTTAAGAATGTTTAGAACAGCACTATTGGTAATAACCCCAAACTGTAAACAATACAAATGTTTATCAACGAGAGAGTGGGCACAACATACATTATAGTATAATTATTCAATAAACTACTACACAACAATAAGAATTAAAGAATTTTGTTATACACAAAATGGATGAATTTCACAAATAATTTAAGCAAAAAAAAAAAAGTTACACTTGTTGTAATTCCATTCATATAAAGTTTGAAAACTGGCAAGACTAATCTAGTAATCATACTTGAGGACAGATAGATATAACCTCGGCTGAATATAAGCAGGACTTCTCAGGAGCAGATAAGGTTCATTGTTATTTTGGGTAGTGGATACACAAGTATGTTTAGCTTTTAAAAAGGGTTTTACAAAGTCATTGAGCTGAATATTTTTCTTTGTGTATCATATTCCAAATATTTACTTTAAAAATTATTATACTTCTGTGGTAGTTAAGAATACATTTTCTGGAAATCAAATGTCCTATTTCACACCTTACTTATAAGTTGTGTGATCTTGGGTAAATTATTTATTCTTCTCTTTTTTAGTTTCCCCATATTAAGAATGGGGCTAATAGTATCACTGACTGTACAGACTAGTTGGGAGACAAAAATGTACTATTATACATGTAAGATATTAGGAACTAGAAAGTACACACATAAATGTAGATACTGTTATTGTAAAATATGCTGATTGTGCAATGTGTGCATATTTATGTTTTTGATGAACATTTTATATATATATGTATATGTATAAAATCTCCACGGCTGTTTCTCCTTTTTTGTTCATCCTAATCACTCACGGTCTTATCTTTTAGTACTTTATTTCTCTCTTGCAGTTATGTCCATAAAAATATGGTATTAAAATGTAGTTTATGACAGTGCTACAAGGAAAAGACATTGCAATAGCACCCTTTATTTCTTTTTTCAGGCATAGCACTAAATTCTATGTAACAGCCTAAAGGATAATATTGTGTCATTTTTAATTCATGTAACTGGAGGATTAAGCCATATCATCATTGTAAAATCCATCTTTACTTCTTGTAAACAATTCACTGGCTTGTTATCCTAAGGCAAACCCAAATGCTGTTAGCATATTGTATATTATTTATGACCCTTTTGAAGATTGGGTCATTGGCATTCGATTAGAAAAGAATAAAATACCAATGTCAAGCCTCAGAACACTGAATTGGTCCTGGTAGCTGAGCACAGCAGAGCAAAAACAAGAGAGTGTAATGATGTATTTTTGCCAGAATCCCAGATGGACAGGAATTCAAGTTAAATTTTCAGAGTGGCTATAAAATGTTTTTGACTAAACCAAGATATTCTACAGGAAAAAATTTTATTAATAATTTTGCTGGGACTTCAGAAGTTAGCTTGGATTTCTCTAGGCAGTCTGGAAGTAGAGTCCTTTTAGTTACAAGTTTTCCCTTGAAAGGAAATTTAGTCATTAAGTGGTGTGTGTGGTGGGAAGGGGTGAGTTGGGGAGTAGATTATTGGTTGTCTAGACCAACCTGCAAAGTCTAAGCTCTAAGTGGAGTTGAAATCTGAAGGGGCCCCAGATAAGGCAGCACAGATGTTTCCTACAGTTGCTGACTCTCGGTTTAGACATAGTCCAGCTGCAAATGCCATCTCACTCCATGAAGCATTTTAATGAGTCCATTAATCTTCTTGCTTTTAAAAAGATAAAACAGAAAGTATAATGGAAGCAACAGGCTCCTATACTCATGGTTAAATAAATATCACTATGACATGGAAAAATGAAGGTCAGAAATTTTGGTATTGATACACAGTACTCCTCAATTATCTATGACTGCAACTCCCAACGCACCCACTCCTCCCCAAAGAAGCTTTCCCTCACTCGTGTAGACACGTCTCTGTATCCCAGGGCACCCTTTGCACACTTCTCTCACAACACTTTCGTAAGTTCTCTTAATTGTTAATTAACTTGTTATGTCTCTTTGACTCTTCTTTAAGGCTTTTGATAGCACAGACCATGTGACATTTACCTCAGTATTCAAACACACTGACCACTGCCCAATGGTTTGTAGCTTTATTAAACACATGACTAAAGTTTGAATAAAGCTTTGTATTTTGCAAAACACTTTCACACCCATTCTATTTAAGAATCCCTTAAACAGAGTAGATGCCTATTAAATGTGTTCAAGTTGACATTTTTTGTTATCTATTCAGAATAAAGCAAAAGCTCTGCTAAGTTTATATTTCAGTTAGTTTCTACCACATATTAAAGAGAAATTGTAGAAGTCAATTTGTTTACTGTCTATGATTCTATTTGCATGGGATAGTTAGAGGAAGAAGTCATTCAGCCTTCCACGTGTCTGGTAGAATGGCCCTCTCAGCAGCAATGATTAATAGATTTGTTCAGCATATTCAAGGAATGTTGCAATATAACAGTGAAAGAACACCAAAATCTAGTATACTACATTGTTGATCCTAATGTATTATGCATGATTTCTCAACTCATTCCAGACACATCAGAGTTCATTGCTGACCACTGATAAACACATTTATCCTTGTCTGAAAACCTTACAAGAGCTTCTTTAACGTTATTGTCTTATTTAATGGACTCTAGCTAACATCATCCCAGTGGGAACTGCTGTCTTCATGCTTGCAATTTTTGCTTTGGAATATTATTTTCCCTGTGTGCACTCATTTGAAGCTGGTCTCTCAAAATTTTAGATTTCTCCTTACACGTATTATTCCAATGAACTATTTGGGTGGATAATTAGACATACAAATTTTAACTCATTTACCCTAGGACAAGCTCATTTAGTTCTGAAATTTCATTTTCTACTTAATTTCTAGTTTTTTTTTTTTAATTTTCACATTATGTAGGGAAATCTTAAAAGCTTTAACAGAGAAGTGATTTATCGCATAAATAATTTTAGGATTGTCTTCACTATATATTGTTTGATACTCAGCTTTATTTATGATGTTAATTATATATGCCTCTGTTCTAGCCCAAATAAAAACTTATATTTATGACAGATAATAACTAAAATATGCATTTGATTCCACTTATACTATGAGTAAAAGTGGTTAGTAGATTAGAAACTTTAAATTCAATAATTTGTGTCAATATAAGAAAATATAGTCAAAGTCAAGTTCCTAAAAATAAAACTTGGAGATTAAAACACAATGTTATTTGCTTATGGCTTTACTAAATTTTGAAGATCACCTTTGAAAAACTGTTCGTTGACTTTTGCAATAGAATTTTGAAAAGGGCCAGAATTAAGACATTATTTAAATATGATTTTTCATGATCATTGGTTTTCATTCTTTCTTTGCCACAATGTTGTGACATTGTACGATTACCTCTTCACTTTTTCATCTTCTCCAATTAAAAAACTTCTGAAGTTGGTCATATATTATTATCTGGAATACAGTTTTGATCTACTCCTTGACTTTATTCCAACATTTTGGTTGATCAAGTCAGGGAAGCTGAGGCTGTTACAAAGAATCCCACAGAAATCAATGAGTGTGGATGGGCAGTACATACTGTAGCTCCCTTTTCTGTATTCAAAGTTAATTGTTTCTGAATCTGCTAGATACATTCATCAAGGAATCTAGTTTTGTGCTTCCTATTATGGCTCCAGAGTTGTGGGCTTCTGACTGATGTGGAGACCTCCTTTGACTCTCTTTCCATTGAATGGACCACCATATGACCTTGAATGTGTTAAAAAATATAGCCACTGGATTAAGTAGAAAGTATTTCCTTGCAGACCAGCTTAGAGTCTATGCAATGATACCTTTTAATATAAAATATATTGGCATACTCAAAGTATATGTTATGTATATAAGATATATTAAGATGATTTCTTCGGTTTGGTTACTATTAGGCTAATTTTACATGTAAGAATGAATGTATTTTGTTACTCTGTTTTTTAATCAGGCATTTACACACATAGTTAAATACATGCTCTTCATGCTAATGAAAACCTAGCAAGATATTTAGAGAAACAAAGCTGTGTAGCAAACATTGACAGAAAATAGACAGGACTAATCAGCCAGCTGTACTAGACATTTTTAAAGCTCACTGCGTCAGTCAGTTCCATTTTACCATATCAAGTTGCAAAAGACACACTGGTTCATTGAACTTGTCCTAACTGAAATGATACCCAGGGAACATGTTAACAGGAGTCAGCAAGAGAAACAACTTCGTTACTGAGCTGCTGAATTTGCACTGTAAGGCTTCTAAGGCAAGGCTTTCACAGAATTTGTGTGTGTGTCTGTGTGTGTGCAGAACTGTGTGAAGAGAATTAGCTTAGCCTCATATGATTCCTGTTGATATCCTTAGATCTAAATGGGATTATTCCAGTTTTAACTTCAACTCTAAAAGGGAATTATGTAAATAAATAATTTTGATATTTTAAGGTATTGTTCATTAAACTTTCTGTTTCAAGGTCACTCCTGTCTGCTGATCTCCTTCATATTTTCTTAATTTTCAGTTTCAAGATCTATACTTTTTCATTTTTATTTTTGCTCGATTAATACATATTTTTCAATAGTAGATTCTTTTAGATGAGACTGTTTTTAAAGCATTTTTACTTTACATTTAAACTTCTCCTTAGTATAAAAAATATCTGAGGAAGGAAATCTTAAATAGAAATATACCCTCCTATGAAGGAATCTACTTAGGATGACTGTTCCTTACTAAACTTGTAGAACTAAACAGAGAGTAAGGCTAACAATCTACATCTTTTCACATACATGGATGGGGCATAAAGAGAAATGGAAAACAGTTAAGTAGGTATGTTGATAAGTAACTAGGTAGATAGGTGGATATTTTACTAGTTATAGTATCACTTTCTATAGCAGACTTTTTTCTTTTACTGAGGCATAATTGACACACAACATCTTACTAGTTTCAGGTGCACAACATAATGATTCGATATTTGTACATATTATAAAATGGTCACCACAATAAGTCTAGCTAACATCCTTCACCATACATGGCTACAGAATGTTTTCTTCTTGTGATGAGAACTTTTAAGATTTACTCTCTTAACAGTGTTTAAATATGCAATACAGTATAGACATACCTCGGTAATATTGCAGGTTTGGTTCCAGACCACCTCAGTAAAGTGGATGTTGCAATAAAGTGAGTAACACGCTTGTCTTTGTTTCTTAGTGCATATAAAAGTTATGTTTACGTATACTGTAGCCTACTAAGTGTACAGTAGCATTATGTCTTTAAAAAGTACATACCCTTATTAAAAGATACCTTATTGTTAAAAAAAAAATGCTAACCATCACCTGAGTCTTCAGTGAGCCATAACCTCTTTGCTGATGGAGGGTCTTGCCTAATGTTGATGGCTGCTACTGATGGTTGCTGAAGGCTGGGGTGACTGTGGCAATTTCTTAAAATCAGACAACAAAGTTTGCCGCATTGATTGACTCTTCTTTTCACAAACTATTTCTCTGCAGCATGCAATGCTGTTTGATAGCATTTTATACACAGTAGAACATCTTTCAAAATTGGAATCAATCTTCTCAATCCCTGCCACCACTATATCAGTTAAATTTGTGTAATATTCTAAACCATTTGTTACCATTTCAACAATCGTCACAGCATTTCACCAAGAGTAGATTTCATCTCAAGAAACCACTTTGTTTTTTCTTCAGAAAGAAACAATTTCTCATCCATTTAAGTTTTATCATGAGATTACAGCAACTCAGTCACATCTTCAGATTCCACTTCTGATTCTAATTCTCTTTCTATTACCACCACATCCACAGTTTCTGCATCCACTGAAGCCTTGAAGCCCTCAAAGTCATCCATGTGGGTTGGAATCAACATCTTCCAAACTTCCATTAATGTTGATATTTTCACCTGTTCCTGTGAATTATGGATGTTCTTAATGTTATCTAAAATAGTGACTCCTCTCCAGAAAGTTTTCAATTAATTTTGCCCAGATCCATCAGAGGAATCACTGCCTATGGCAAATACAGACTTACAAAATGTATTTCTTAAATAACACTTGAAAGTTGAAATGACTCCTTGATCCACAGGCTGCAGAATAGATACTGTGTTAGTGGGCATCAAAACAACATCTCCATCAGCACTCTTGGGTGACTTGGTGCACTGAAAATGAGCAATAATATTTTGAAAAAAAATTTTTTTCATGAGCAGTGGGTCTCAAGGATGGGCTTAAAATATTCAGTAAACCGTGTAGTAAATAAATGTACTGTCATTCAGGCTTTGTTGTTCTATTTATAAAGCACAAGCAGAGTAGATTTAGCATATTCTTAAGGACCCTAGGATTTTGAGAATATTTAATGAGCATTGGCTTCAACTTCAAGTCACCAGCTGCAATAGCCAGTCAGCCATTCTTTAAAGCTTCGAAGTCAGGCACTTACTTCTCTCTATGAAAGTCTTCCAATAGAAGACTATTCTGTACGTTGAAAATCTGTGGTTTAGTGTAGCCACCTTCATTAGTGATCTGAGTGAGATCTTCTGGATAATTTGCTGCAGTGTCTACATCAGCACTCGCTGTTTCATCTTTCACTTTTATGTCATAGAGACAACTTCTCTCCTTAAGCCTCAGGAACCAACCTCTGCAATTTCAGAATTTTCTTCTGTAGCTTCACCACCTCTCTCAACCTTCCTAGAATTGAATAGAGTTAGGGCCTTGCTCTGGATTAGGTTTTACTCAGGGTAATGTGGTTGATTTGATCTTCTATCCAGACCACTAAAACTTCCTCCATATCGGCAATAAGGCAGTTTCACTTTCTGATCATTCTGTGGTCACTGGAGTAGCACTTTTCCTTCAAGAACCTTTCCTTTGCAGTCATAGCTTGACTAACTATTTGGCACAAGGGGCTAGCTTTTGGTCTATCTTGGCTTTCATCACTAAGCTTAATCATTCCTAGCTTTTGATTTAAAGTGAGATATGTGACTCTTCACTTGAACACTTAAAAAGGCCATTACTGTAGGGTTATTGGCCTAATTTCAGTACTGTTGTGTCTCAGGCAATAGGGAGGCCCAAGGAGAGGGAGAAAGGTGGGGGCAGGCTGGTTGGTGGAACAGTCAGAACACACACAACATTTATTAAGTTCACTGTCTTATATGAGCATGGTTTGTGGTGCCCCAAAACAATTACAAAAGTAATGTCAAAGTTCACTGATTACAGATCACCATAGCAAATATAATAATAATGAAAAAATTTGAAATATTGCAAAAATTGTCAAAATGTGACAGAGACATGAAGTGAGCAAATGCTGTTGGAAAAATGGTATCCATAGATTTGTATGATGCAGGGTTGCCACAAAATTTCAATTTATAAAAAACACAGTATCTGTGCATAGTATCTGTGAAGTGCCTCTATTATGAATTGTCATTGCCATGATGTACATTATGTCCCCATGATTTATTTATTTTATAACTGAAAGTTTGTACCTTTTGACATCTTTCACCCATTTTCCCAACCTCCACCCCCTCATCTCTGGCAACTACTGATCTATGAACTTGTTTTTTTTTTTTAAAGATCCCACATACAGGTGATATCACATGATACTTATCTTTCTCTATCTGACTTAATTTCACTTAGCATAAGGTTCATCTGTGGTGTTGCAAATGGCAAAATTTTGTTCTTTTTATGACTGAATAACATTGCATTGTGTATATATGTGTATACACACACACATATATATACATATATATGTCATAGTTTCTTTATTCATTCATTCATCAGTGGACACTTAAGTTGTTTCTATGTCTTAGTTGTTGTAAATAATGCTGCAGTGAACATAGGGGTGCAAGTACCTTTTTAAGTTAGTGTTTTTATATTCTTCAAATAAATACCCAGCTATGGAATTGCTGGATTATGTGATAGATCTATTTTTAGTTTTTTTAGAAACCTCTATGCTGTTTTTAACAGTGGCTGGACAAATTTATATTCCCACCAACAGGCACAAGGGTTCTCTTTTCTTCACATCCTTGCCAACACTTATTACTTACTAAGGGTTGAGAATAACAGAATGTAAACAATGTAAAATAATTTCAAAGGACCTCTTCTAAAATATTTTTCAGATAGCTGTTTAATATTGAATGACTAAATGATACATTAATGTTAAAAATTATGGTCCATTCTTCACTGGAGTTTATAGAGTCCAAATCTACATGGTACATAAGTTATGTCTAAATTAATTTTTCAGTAAGCATTTAGGCAAACTCTCCTCTGTAATTATCAAGAGGTATTAAGTTTATGCTACTTCCAAGTATTTTTTGTTTCTCTGAACACTAGTCTTAATGAGTTAGTCAAGGTAGATATGAAGTGTTACTATAAACAAGATATTGACAATGAATTTTTATATTAATAATGATGTAGTCAATTATTGCAACTTTTCTGTCATGTTGCTATAGTGATAAGTCATGAGCTGCCTGAACAAAAATGATTCTTTACTATATGCTTAATATTTTTAAAATTATGTATGTATTATTAAAATTATTATTACTATGAAGGGTTTGTATTTATAAGAACACCTCTAGTATTTAATCAAATCCATTTCCCCTCATTCTCCAAAAATACTTTTTGCCTATTAGTTTTGTGATATTTTATTCTAAAGTGTCTTCTTCCTGAGAAGTTAACTTACTTTCTGAGAAGTTGGAAAACAGTGAAAACAGTTGTTTTCTTCCCATTACTGCACCATCAAAGAAACCATAGACACATATTAGTGTGCAAATGTCACAGCAAAGTAGAGAAAGGCAAAAAGAGTATGTTGAGGCACATTCACCTCTTAAAAGCCTTGACCTTGAATGTATACATCTTTAAGTCGTATTCTGTTAGTGAGTAAAAGGTAGATGGCCACGCACAACTGCAAGAGAGACTGGGAAACAGGTAACCATCCGCTCTTTCAGTCACCACTTGTCCTCACAGCCTCCCTTTCTCAAAAGAGGCACTCAACCCCGTCCTCAAGATAAGCAATGTGAAGTCAAGCTCCAAGTTCTCAGAGTGATGCACTGTCTGATCTTCCAGGTTCATATGTGGTTCTTCATGTGCTAGTGACCGAAAGCCACATTATTTGCTGCCCCTCGACACACATATCCATGCATACCCATGCACTGGCCTGGAAATAATGTGTATAATTTTATTTATATTTCATCAAAGGATATCAAATGCCTCATTTGACACTGAAAAAATGAAAGAGTTATTTAATAGGTTGCTTTTCATAAAACCCAGGTGTTATAAAGTACTTGATTTCACTATTATCTGACAAAACATAGACTTTTTTTTAGACTTTCATAATTGACGATATATATCCATCACTTTCTGCAACAGCCTCCCTGTCTAATACTTGGATTTATATACATGTACACTCATATGCGTACTTTAAAAGATGACTATTTCAGTTTATTTACTTGGATAAAGTAAAATAATTACTTTGTATGTCTATATCTAGTGATGGAATCTATTATATTTTGAAAATACTAAAAGCAAGGATGAGCCATTTAAATTAGTGGGGCTGTATCTTTACTAGAGGTCAATAGAGGTGGCAAATCTTGATTGTGTAGTGTATACATTTTTTAAAAGTCTCCAATGGCTTGAAAGTTTTACCACATCTTAATGTTTTAACTAATTGCAGAGTAATTAAAATAATAAAAATAATTGTTATAATCTAATTTTTATAGATCTCCAAATTTCCTTGTGATGTTGTTTGGATTTTTCCCCTTTTAGGAGGATGCTATGTATTATTATTCATGGTGAATACAAAGTAACTATTAAAATAGCTATTAAAAATAATAAACTATCATAATGGAAATACATTTAAGAAGGATTACTACTTTACTAGATCCTTCTGTTCACAAATAACCCATTTCAACTTCCAAGGAGAGAAGAAGAGTTTAAAAAGAAGGCTCTGTGCATCTTTTCTATCTCCCGCCTTATAAGGACACCAGAATAAGTTTCAGTACATCCCTATCCAGACAAAGCATTGCTCAGGTTCCGACTGCAAGCCTTCATTGCATCCTAGTTTAATAGGAATGTGGAGCGTAACCTTCCCACCACAACGTCAACATCTACCTGTACTAAACATTTGTGATTGTTTGTTGTGGAGTCAGAGTTTCTGATGAAATTGAGAGGACTGGTGCTCAACTATTTTTTATAACCACTTGTATGAACCTGAAGCAAAGAGAACCTAAAAATTCCTAATCCATTCCTCCTACCATTAACCACCTCCTCCCCTCATATTTCAAGCCAGTTCTTTCCATGTCCAATCATTGTGTTAAACTCAGCTCCATTAGATAAAGAAGATGTGGTATAATGTATGATAAGATATTATTCAATGACAAGAAAGAAGGAAATCCTGCTGTTTGTGACAACCTGAATGAAACATGAGAACGTTCTGCAAAGTGAAATAAGTCAGAGAAAGACGAATACTATATGATTCTGTTCATATGTGGGATCTAAAAAAAGGGACAAACAAACTCAGAAACAGAGCATTGAAAGGTAAGGGAAATGACAAGTGTTGAAAAGTGAGGGAAATGAGGAGACATTGGACAAAGGGTACAAACTTCCAGTCATAAGATTAACAAATTTGGGGATCTAATGTACAACATGGTCAAAACTGAGCTGGTGAGATTGAATTTCCTCAGGTTACTCTACAACTAAAGAACTGGCAAAAAGTAGGGACAAACACTCCTCCTTTCACTGCTGTTTCAGTCTTAGCTTCTTCATTATAGTTTTGTCTGTTTTCTGTATGTGTACAAGTTTGCTTATAGATTTTTGTGGGGTATATAGTTCCTAGAGCTTTTACCAAAGAAAATTTGCAGCAGACAAGTTAAACTGGCAAGGAAAACTTTATTCAATGCTGTTGTAGTAGGAGAGAGAGACTGACCTCAACTTTGCTGAAACAGAAGGGGGGCAAGTTTGTTTTTAAGCACTAGGGTGAGCTGGTGGAAAAGTCCTGGAAGACGTTAGGCTTCAGGTTGGTCAATGCAGTGAGACCATATGTGTTTGCTCAGTGGTGCTTGTGAGGCTTCGATCCTTTCTTTCCCATAGAGACTGGAAATGACAGGAGCATTATCTTGAAGATTACATGTCAAAGCAATGACTCCCAGGTCCCTACAACAGAGGTTCCTGGGTTATAAAACTGGCAAGAGGCTAAGAGAAGATTTACATTTCAAAGGAGAAGAGAAAAAATTTACAAGTAAAACTTCTCTAAAATAAATGTTCTAAGAAAAAATAGGTCAGGCGCCTACAGTCACTAAGAAGCCTGACTAATGTTTAGTCAATCTGAAGGCAATATTAAGACTGTCTGTTGGGTACTAAAATATAAAAGTGGTATGTTCTGTCTAGGGTAGAGGCAATTACCAACATGTTTTTAGATGCAGTCTTTAAATCTATCAATTTAAAAAACTCACATAAAGTGACTGCAGCGATTGGCTTTCAGGACACAAAGGTAAGGAGTTTCCTTTGCTTCCACACTTGATCCCTTTAGGAATTTTTTTTTAATACTCCTCTCTTTGACTACGCTTACAGTTTAATAGTAATGTATTTTATATAGTTATCCAAAACTTTGGAAAAATATTGAAATAGATAAAGTGATAGTGTAGAAGTTATCTGTTTTTATTAGAATTCTTAAGCCCCAGCTAAAACAATTATTTACATAATTATATTAGCATTGAGGCCATAAATCTCCACTTGTTCATAAGTATTTCATAAATACTCTCCCAAAATCCAGATGTATAGTGTCCACTCTGTCTCCAAAATCCTAACGAAGAAGGAAATCAGGTAGCATGTTGTGACTTATTTCAGAATGGTTTTCTCTTGTTATTGATTGCTATCGACTTGTCCAGTATTTCCTTAATTATTTTTATGCAATAAACTTAACCTTTTTTAAGTTTCATGTATATTCTCAGCATATTTTGTGAGCTTCATCTGAGTTTTTTCATGGTAATATTTCTTTTATGTTACTTTGTATTTTTATTATTTCACTATTACGCATTTTTCTCTCATCTTTCCAATGAGTTTATATAAACAGTTTTTTGGTCAGAATGAGGTAATTTTTTTCTAAAAACAATATTATAAGGCACCTTTTTTGTTGTTCTATTATCCCAAGATGAAATCCTCCCAAATCATGGGTGCACACATATGTCTCATATTTCTCCTTTACCATAGAGTTGGTCCTAACCCTCAGTAATGTGTAAAATAATTGATTCCTTATATGATTAACTTGCAACATTAATGTCTCTCATGAATACTTTGAAAGAATTATTTAGCTCTTTGGCAATTCTAATGCCCTTGACTTTGGAAGGTACCCTTGCCAGTCCTCAGTGGGCCTATTTCTTTGCTTTTAGAAAAAAGTTATAATAGTCTGTTGAGCTAATGACCTTAAGTTGACTTTTAATAAAATAGAAGTAAATTTTTACCATAGAATTAATTTAATGATAACAAAGCCTCAAGAATTTTTATTCCAAAAAAAGATATAAAAAAATAAATAACTATTGAGTGCATATTTTGGAGATATATTTAATGACTGTTTATAGATTGATTTTTAGTTTTGATCTAAGAAATAAATTGAAATGAAATAAAATTTAAATATTATGCTCCTTTCTCTAAAGTTTATGAATCTAAAATAAGCATGGAGTAAAAGATTGATCTTGCTCTGACCTGTCTTTAAAAAATTTAGGAACTTATCTGAAAGAGAAAAATTCATTGTGAATTTTGATTATTTATTGATAATAAGAATAGTTAAAAGGTCCTGTCATTAAGCATATGAGTAATGATCATAATTATGATAAATAACTGACTTACTTATATAGTTAATAAAATTCCATTGGTAGTATAGTAATTAATTATGTAGTATAATTAGAGAATTTTTAGAACTAAAGACACATTGAAAGTCAAAGATTTAGTCTTTTGTAAACAGGGAAGTCACACAGATTCTGGAGTTATAATGAGGTTATATTTGTACGGAAAATAATGAGTCCGTGTGTATAACACCTGTGCTGTGGAATAGTCATCATTAAAGTTCTAAGATGTGTGGTAAATTATGTTGTTGAGGCACGAATTTGGATTTAATTGCTCTGAGTCTGATGTACTGAATCCTTCTTGTCCTCCTGGTAATGAACAAGCCCAGCTTACTCTTCGGTGTTTGATTCTCAATATGGTTGTGATGCTCTCTGTTGAACGTATTATACTCTTGCTAAGTGAAGGACGCAGCCACCTGTTTTAGGACTCCCATAACAAAGTACCACAAACTGGGTGGTTTAAACAACAGAAAGTTATTCTCTCTCAATTCTAGAAGCTAAAAGTTTGAAACCAAGGGCTTGGTAGGGCGGGATCTGCCAGAAGGCTCTAGGTAAGAATCTTCTCTTGCATCTCCCTAGCTTTTGGTGCCTGCCAGCAAACCTTGGCGTCCCTTGGCTTGTAGCTGCGTCACTCTGATCTCTGCCTCTATCTTCACATGGCCATCTTTCCTCTATATGTGTCTGAGTCTTTGTGTGGCCTTCTATAAGGAAATCTGCCATTGGATTTAGGGCCCAGCTTCATTCAGTATGACCTCATCTTAACTTGGTTACATCTGCAGAGACACTGTTTCCCAATAAGGTCACATTTACAGGTACTGGGGGGTTAGGACTTCAGCGTATCTTTGAAGGGACGTATAATTCAACTCACAACACCATTAAACTTTGTTCCTGTGAAAACTAAACAGTGAAATCATTCAACTACTGTGATGTGGCCTTTTTTTAAAAAGTGAGGATTCTTAGCTATTAAATGGAGGTTTTGAGTAAAGTGTGACATTGATCCATCCTTTACCAAAGGAAAGCACAGAACCTTTGTTGTCTAGAATGCATAGGCATAATATCCCCTTCCTGGCCACAGGCTTACAGTCATTCTGCGACTTTGGATGCAGCTATATTGCCTTGGAGTGTGATTGCAAATACGCACTCATATATACCTGAATTATCTGGAGTGCCTTTCTAGATATCTCGAGTTAATCATCCCATTGTGAAGTTGTCTTGTGCTGGCTGTTTTTTCTTTAAAACTGTTATTCCAGAAATCACCCTTACATTTTGTGAATGACTAGTGATTGCCATTATTGCACAGCAGTGATATACTAAGCCTTGTGCATAATTATTGTCATATTTGTCCTAGTATTTGTTTTCTCACAATGTATGTTGGAAAGTTTGGGAATACTCGTGGAAGGCGTGGACTTACTGAGGCCATTTGTGTAGCAATGAGATCTAAATAGTCAAACTTCTCTTACTTGAAAATGTTCCTCCACTGAAGGTGAGAAAAATTAAAATTTAATAATCATAATAATTTTCTTTTTGAGAGAATGTCAGTGAACTAAAATAACTCACAGTGACTAAGGAAGGAGATTAAATATAGATGTCAGCCAAATTGTTAAATGCTTTAATGTGTAATTTCCAAGAACTTGTAAAGATTAGAGTCAGATATTTCTATTCCCATATTTTAAATGAAATGCTTGTCTTAAATAAGTGTGCATATCTGAAAGATAATGAAGGTGGTAATTCTCCTACTTACTAATTTTAATTATATTTTTAAATAGCATGCAGCCACTCTCAAATGAAAGATTATATCAATTACTTCATAGTCTTAAGAATCAGGAAGAATGGATTTTTTTTTCAGTCTGTTGTATTTCTTCATACTTGGACCAAAATTTTACATTCTATCACTTTAATCATCTGAATAAAATAAACACTCTCAGTATAATCTTTTTGGCTTGTTTACAATTTACCACAGTGCTAGACGTACACTAGGAACACACTCAATACCCATTGAATGTTTTCATGAAAGCACAAAATATCAATTTTCTGGTTGTGATTTATGACTAAAAATTTATGGGGAAAGTTGGCGAAATTAAAAAAAATCTTGTAATATCATGCTGGAGTGTATTTTTTGTTGATACCTCCTATGAGATCTAAAAAAAAAGAATTATAATGAAACTTGTATTTTGCAAATGAAGTACTATTGGAATAATCAGTTTATTGAAAATTCTGTATATAAACTTTATAACCTCTAGTTGAATTTACTCAAACTGTTCTTCAGAACAACTCCATTGAAGTCATTTGGGGTGCTTATTAAAATGCAGATTACCAGACTATATCCTAGCTCTGTGTAATCAGAATCTAGATGCAGTGTCCCAAAATCTGCATTTTTAATAAACCCTATTAAATAATTTTATAAAATTGTATTTTAATAAACACAATAATGTGTTTTATATACCCTTATGTTTTAAAACAAATATTTTAATAAAATGTATGCCTGTCGAAGAGGATGATGTCAGATTTCCAAGTGATTGTTTTTTGGAAGCAGAGATAATGGAGAAAGACAGAGCTAATACAACTGGGTTGGAGGAATCTTACTAGAAACTGGTTCCTTGAAGATAGCCAAACAATTCAATATAGCATTGTTTAACATACACAGTGCTCTATGGGCACAGTAGGATCAGGTATAATTCAGTGTAATGCTTACAGTTTTCTGTGAAAAGTCTCATCTTCAAAGTCAGACATGGTAGTGGCAGCTTCAATAAAAGATGCTAAAATTCTGGGTTGGCCAGGCTTAGATATTAAGGAATGGAAGATCAACTTATTTATTACAGAAACTACAGAATGGTTAGGGAATGTGTGGAGCAGGACCAGACCCTTCTAGGTTAAGGATTTTTTTAAGGAAGTGAATAGGATCTCAGGACTATAGGTTCTTTTTCACTTGGGCTTCTGCATACCATGTATGAAAACCATGGCAGGAGTTCTGTGGTTCAAAGTCAAGTGGAAGTCTAGACATGTAATTAGTCATGTAACTCTCTGTTGATTAGAAGCAGGGCATGAAATCCTGGGATCAAGAAACCAAATATAGGTCCTAATTTTATCATAACTCACTCAGAAATCTTGGCAAATCTGATATTTATTTGTATTCATTGTAGGTCATGACAGATTTTAAACAGAGAGAGAGAGAATGAGAGAGGGGGAGAGAGAGACGGATCAGGGTCTGGCATCATTTCCTAAAATATCTGAAGCATGATTCTCTCAAGCAAGTCTTTATTGTGGAACCTAATATCTTTGTCAAAGTTTTTAATTAGATTTTTAAGCCTACATACATGCTTCATAAGACTAAATGTGAACACTCCTGAATTCTTATGGTCCCCACACATAGATCAATAGAGAAAACCTTTTTTTACCTGGTGCTCACAAGTTTTTCATGCATTTTCATTATAACCTATTTCAAGGACTTTAAATCCAAAGTAGGGTTCTCTTTTGACTAGTGATACAGAAAGGAGAACTTCTGTGATGTATTTGGGGAATGGTAATGTTGAAAGATGTATTCAACCATTTGGGATCTTCTTTGAGTGTAATGAGGGGTGGGAGATGTAGGGCAAAACATCTGCAAACTGAAAACCCTGTTTATTCCCCAGTTCTCCATGATTATCTATGTTACCTTAAAGAAGTCACTTAAACTTCTATTTTCCTCATCTTAATTTCCTTATCTAACTAGGAATAAGTTACCTTACAGAATTGTTGTTGTGAGGATCAAATAGAAAGTACTCTGAATGATAAAGTACTAGAGATGTTTGAGTTCTTTTCAGGGTGTGATGGGGATGGTGGCAAGGGAGGGGGCGGGATAGAAGTGTACACCTCTCCTCAGGAGCACTGCTGTTGCCCACAAGCAGAGTTAATCAAGCAGAAACTCCTACTGGACCACTGGGCATACTGAACTAGAGTGCAGAACTAGATAGACATCTGGAAACAGCTACAAGAAGGTGGATTGCACTTTGGCAATTTAATTATAAAATAGAGATTTTGAATTAATGTTAATATTATACAAGTGTAAAACAGGAGTCAAATCATATACAGCTTTTAAAATATTTGTCATCAAATATGAAATCACAAGTAGTGCCTCTGGTCTATATTTTAACATGACTAAAAACATACACACACACACACACACACACACACACACACACACACACACAAGTGCAAAATATGGGAATTTTAATTCATAAAATGGTAAATCCACCATAGTTTGTAGATTGATTTGAGGTAGAGAGTCCTGATCATCTGTGCATTTTGGGGAGGCTGGGCATTTCGACTCAAGTTATATGGGAAAAGAAAAGACAAAAAGGAACAGGCAGAACCTAAGGGGATGGCTGTCTGAGCCATAGGGCCCCTCCTCCAAGGATGATAGTGACTGAATAAGTGAATAAATGAATTTCTGCTCACCTGACTGAGGTTCAAGGAAGTTGCTCTCATTCAGATGTGCAAGAGTCCATTCATTCATTTACTCACTCATTCTGTTCCCCTACTGAGAGATTACCACAGGTAATAAATTGTGTTAGATGCTGAAGACAAAAGTAAATCAAGCACAGCACCTATCTCCAACTGGCTTTAAATCTAAAACAAAAAGTTTGAATTTGTATTATTTAGATGTTAATAACAACTGATATTTGTTGAATATTTACCAGATTAAAGACTTTACATGAAACATTCAAAAACTCTGGGCTGAAAAAAAAAAAAAAATAAAGCTTTACCTGAATTAGTGCCTGCAGTTGCTAAGGACTGTGAAGGGCAGGGACTCAAAACTAGTATTTACTTTTAAATAAGTTTATGCATGTAATGAGGAAATCATTATTCTGAATCATTAAACCAAGAGTTGAAGTAGAAAAAATGAAAACAGCTGACCTAGAATTGGAAGTTTTAAAGATCTTCATTTTACAGGTAGGGAAATAGAAGCTGAGAGTTAGCACATAAGAATTTTAGGTTCAGTTATAGTGTTCGGGAATAAATTTGGTGATTTTGCTTTGAAGCTGATTTATATTACTTTGAGGTAATGGTCTTTGTACAGATTAGGTGTCCAGAGTAATTTTAAAAGAAACAAACAAAAAAGAAAATGTTCAAAGCTCTTTTGTTTGTAATCCTTCAGTGGATTTCTACAGCTCTTAAAAGAATAATCACCTAAATCACTAATAAGAGGTGGGGCTGAGGGGATTAGAAGTGGGGACAGGAATTACACCCTTCCAGAACATAAGAGCTAAATCTATGATCATCTTCCAGTCATTATGGGATGTTGTGTGGATAAAACAATTGTGAATTATTGGCCTGTTCTGTAAGATCTGAGATTGATGCGGGCAAGTCTTCCAAGACAAATTGATGTTCAGATAACCTAACTGTCAGTGGTTGTCTCTTTAGGTGCTATTGTGTGTAGTCTGCAGCTTCTGATTTTTTTTTTTTTAAGAAAATACTGAGTTAGTTTTATAAGAATCAGAAAAAATATATTGTCTTCCAGATATAGAAGTTTTCAGTCACTGTGCCTTTCAGAAAACATCGTCTGCTTTCTTAGAAATTTCTAGAAGAAAATATACTTTATCCATCTCAAAAGGAACAAAATTAAAGTATTCAAAAGGGAGCACTTTTCCTCAAAGGACTCACCCATATCAGAAAATGTCCTTATTTTCCTTTTTTTCCCACAGAAAATGGGTGAAGAAGGTATGATTTATGGATTTCAAATAATAATCTTATATATGCTTTATAATTTGCTTTAGAATTACTATCACGAGATTTTAAAATATTTTTCCTAAATTTTTACTGAATTGTAGAGGTTTCTGCTTCCATCATATAGTAGATGGCAAGTTACCTTAAGTAGAAGCCTTCCTTGCTTGCATGGAAAAGTCTGAGTGAGCTTTAGGATGTGCCTGGAAAGCAAAGTACTGAAGAAAGTCTGTGAGCAGCCAGGGAACTAATTAAATGACAGTTCACATCAGCTTTGGCCACTGAGAATGTAAAGCCAACACAAAAACATAAAAAGAATATTTTAGCAAAATTAGACTCCACTAACCAGCATTTGCTGGCATTTTCTTACAAGAACACTGTGGCGTATTAGTCAATATCTACTTAGTTGGATTTGGGGTTAATTAGAAACTATTCTTATTGTTTACCAGGATTTTTATGGTCAGCTTAGATTTTTAGTGAAGATAGAGTATAAGGATGTGTCTCTTTTTAAAAATTTTATCATGGGTGGCACCTTTTATGCATCATAAAATGGCATTTGCAGTGCTTGACATTTTAAAAAAATATCCACAGACCTTATTTAACACACACACATTTTTTAGCCTCAGGAAGAAATTTTAATAAAATATTTTTGAGCAATATGGCTAAAATATATTGGCTCTAACACATAAATTTAAAATAAAATAACTATCATTTTAGAAAAACTAGCTCATAGTTAACAAAAACTCATCATTTGAGATACTTTCAACTACTACTACCGTAATGTTTTTGACTTAGAACTGCATTATCTGAAGCTTGATAATGGTGCTTTTTAAAGGTTCTATCAATAACCAGAGATCTTATTACCATTCCTAAAAACTGAGACAATTTTCTATCTGTGAATTATGTATGTATGTATATCCGTGTATTTATATAAGAGATGACCAAGACACCTTTTCTATGTAGGTGCTTAGTCTCCCAGGACTGGACATTGTGTATACAACCCAGATAACTTCAGAATAATTCACAATCACAATAGAATTTGATGTCTGCAAGACAAATATAATTTAAACTTGTCTAGAAAAGGTTTTGTAATAGATAAGGGATATGTTCTATTAATTGCTATCATTGGAACTGTGTAGCATTTTGAATTTGAACATGTGTATCAATTAGGGAAGCAGAAACCACTTAAAGTCTTATAAATAGAAGAGTTTTAGTGAAGATAATACTCTGAAGATGGAAGAGGTGAGGGGCCAAACAACCCCAAAATTTCAAAAAGTAGAAGCTACTACCCTTGCTAGTGCCAGAGGGACAAAGAGAGCAGATGATATTTCTAGAGTCCAGAAGTCTGGGCCATTTGACAGGAGATAGTGCCAAAGAAGAGAGGCTGGATATGCCACAGGAAATCGTGGGGTATCTTTGTCTCTCTCCTACTCCTGTCCTCCAAGAGCCTCCTACTAGTGAGGCTACTCAGAATCCAGAAGGCGATTCCCTGTGAAGTGTAGAGTGTTGGTGGAGAACAAATCTGAAAGCAAACAGGTAGTCTGTTTAGGCAACATGCACACGAAAATAAAGTTGATGCATATTAAGAAAGGAGAAAAAAATAATAAAGATCATAGCATTTGGCTTATGTAAATCATATTATGGTATGAATTCTCTTGTGTTGTAGAAGCATGGTAAGCATGGAAGGGTATCAGTGAAGAACAATTTATATAATAGGCTGCTTCTTTTCTCTGTGACTGTACTGACATTAAAAAGTAAGTATCATACAATTTCTGGGGTGGACCGAATAATCACAATTAGTCTGAAAAAAAAAAACCCATGACATTTCTGAAATAATGTCAAATAGTATTTTAAATCATTCTGATATATGCTGAGATGACCTGGCTTTACTTTCTTGAGAGCTACTGATTAAGGTAGAAGAAAGTTACTGTTCTACTAGCCTAGCAAACAAACACTTCAAAGCAATACACAGTTAGTCCAGAAAATATTACTGAGTATCTAATGCATACTAGAAACCATGTTAAAATTCCATATAGAAATACGAATAAGAAAAAAGTTGCTTCCCTTCAGAAGTTCACTATCTAATTGGGGAGATGATGAAGGTTAGTTTCAATATAGCAAAATAAGTACTATAATGAAAGTAAGAGGTATATAAATACAAAACATTCCTTTACAAGGTAAAAACTTACTATGCTTCTTTATTAAGGGCTTTTCAACATTTGCATGCAGCTGATAGTAGTTACTAGTGCTACCAATTTGTTAGTTTTGACTCTGTTTACCAGTTGATTTTATTTGCTTGAAGGATATTAAAAATATTTTTCAGTTGCTTGACCAAATCACAAATTCTCTGTGACATTAAAAAATAGAAATATAATTATTTAGCCAATATTTTAAAAATAATATCTGAATTTTTATACTAATATGAAATCTTTAGAGGTAATAAATAAATCATATATAAATGATAAATGCATGCATAAATGAATGAAAACATTTATCTAAGAAAAGCACTTTTTCCCTCTATATTAATGAGATGAAAGAGATGAGAGAACCATGATAGTGTAAGAAGTGGGATCTGATTTCAAGATAAACTTAGGTGACTAAGTCTGAAATCCATTTCCACCTGTAAACCTCTATGCAATCACATGCTGTCAGTTTCACCACCTATTAAAAAAGAAGATCACTCTTATAAATTCTGACAATTAATGGAACATCATTCAACTTTCCTCATAGATTCTAAAAGGTTCTGTAGGACTTTAAAGGCTTTTACTAAATAATTCAGTTTTAATAATTCTTTCTCAGGCTTCCTCCACTGACAACAAACATATACATGATGGCAGTGACCATGACTAGCATGGAGATGGATGGTCAATGGGTGTTAGATTAAGATTCTAGACACATTCTTTCTCCCTTCTGCACATTACTGCCAGTGTTGCTCACTGGAAGCATCAGCTGGGACTAAAGAGACAAATTAATTTCCCAATTTAAATATCTAGGCAGTTGTTTAATATTTCATATTTCTTTAGTTGAAAATAAGCATACTTTATTTTATTATGTGTTTTTTCCCTATTATCTGAAATACATTCCTGAAAAAGTGAATATTCTTGTTCAAAATATTGGTATATTTGAAGTCTACCTCAGTAACTTAAAAACACAATTTTAATTTGACTAAGATTTCTAAAATGCTTTGAAGTAAAATTATAGCTTTTTCATTTGGGTAAATGTAGGATTCACAAAAATTTATTTCTTTTATCCTTTATTAGCTACTTATATAAAAACAACATTTCCACAACAGAATGAGTGAAATGATAAATCATTCACCTAGTAATTAGAGGGAAGTTTTTTAATGTGTTCTGAAACTCCTTTTGAAAAGTCTACACCATGTGCACTGTGCCCATAGGCTCATTTACTCTTCTCTATTTATATACATGTAAGAACAGCACTGAACAAGCCTAAAAGATTGGCCAGAAATAATGTAGTCTATCATTAAAGATTACTTTTAAGCCAGTTGTAATGATGCTGATTAAATCTAAAAGAACTCTCAGGAGCAGATCAGGACCTGATTTATCTATAAACTATTTATTCCATGTGTTAATGTCATTTTTCTTACACTACTTACTCGGTAGTGGGAAATAATTAGCCTTTCACTAAAAACTGTTCTGGCTTCATCTAACAAATCTTAAAAGCAAGAGCTAAAAGAATGAAACTGTTTCCAAGTAATTGCATCAGAAAACAAAGTTCAAGAATATTTATAGGAATATAAAAATATCCAGAACCCAACAAGGTAAAGTTGTTTATAGCTGACATCCAATCAAAAATTAACAGGCATCTGTGACCTATAAAGAGGAGCTAAAACAGTCAAATAAAACTGATCCAGAACTGACAGATGTTAAAATTAGCAACCAAGATATTAAATCAGTTATTCTAACTGTTCTCAATATGTTAAAAAAAATTAAGTAGAGGCAGGAATGATACAAAAAGACCCAAATTAGACTTCTGGAAATGAAAACTGTAATGTCTGAGATAAAAGAAAATACACTAGATGTGATTAACAGTAGATCAAATATTGCAAAAAACTTGAAGGCATAGCAGTTGAAACTAACTGAAATGGAAGACAGAGAAAAGAAGATTTAAAAATATAAACAGAGCATCAGTGAGCTGTGGAAGAATCAAGGGGCCTAATATACTACAATTGGAGTCCTTTAGAGATAGGAAAGAGTAGGAGGAAAAGGAGTATAGAGAAATGTTTGAAGAAATAATGGTTGGCAGTTTTCCAGATTTGATAAAGAATAAAAACCCACACAGTTACTAAAAGCTTAACAAACCCCAATTATAATAAACATGAAGAAAACTACATTAAAGCACTAATAAAAACCAGAGATAAAGTAAAAATTCTTAAAAGCATACAGGGATTAATAACATGTTACATTCAGAAACAATGATAAAGAAATAGCAAAATTATTGTTAGAATATGTGGAAGCAAGAACACAGTGGGGCATCTTCTTTTAAGTACTGAATGAAAGAAAAATCAAGCTAGAATTCTGTATCCAGTACTATGTATTGAATTTTACCCCTCTCCCACCCCACAAATTAACGTGTTGAAGCGCACACCTCCAGTGGGATTGTATTTGGAGATGGAGGCCTTTGGGAGATAATTAGGTTTAAATGAGATCATGAGGGTGGAATCCTCGTGATATTAGCACTCTTATGAGAAGAAATACCAGAAAAGTTCCTCTCTCTCTCCCTCTCTTTCTACCATGTGAGGGAACAGCAAAAATGTAGCAGCCCCAAGGAGAGAGCCTTTACCAGAAACCAGCCCCTTGATCTTGGGCTTTCAGTCTCCAGAATTGTAAGAAAATAATTTTTTGTTGTTTAAGCCACAAAACCATGGTATTTCAAACATAGTAACCAAGATGACTCAGACATCCGCTGAAAATATCTTTCAAAAATAAACGCAATATAAGCAACATGGATGGACCTAGAGATGATCATACTAGGTGAAGTAAATCAGAGAAAGACAATATTATATAATATCACTATATGTGGAATCTTAAAAAAATACTGATCAATTTATTTACAAGACAGAAATAGACTCACAGACACAGAAAACAAACTTATGGTTACCAAAGGGGAAAGAGGAGGGTGAGAGATAAATTAGGAGTTTGGGATTAACAGATACACACCAGTATTTATAAAATAAACAACAAGAATTTACTGTATAGCACAGGGAACTATCTTCAATATCTTATAATAACCTATAATGGAAAAGAATCTATACACTTGAAACTAGTATAATATTATAAATCAACTATAGTTAAATAAAAAAATTCAATATAAAGACTTATTCAGATATACAGAAGTAGATAGAATTTATCACCATCAGACTCTCTCTACTAGAAATGTTAAAAGAAGTCCTTCAGAGTAAATAAAAAGCAAGACTCACCTATATGAGCCCTTTTGGGAAATTCACTTCAAATATATATATAAAAAATTAAAAGATTAAAAGTAAAAGGAGAGCAAAAGATATATGCAAATACTAAACAAAATAAAATTGGAGTGGCTATATTAATTTTAAACAAAGTAGTTTTAAGAACAAATAACTGTAACAGGAAAAAGGAATTTAATTTCATAATGATAAAAATGTTCGCTTAAAGAGGATATAACAGCCCTAAACAATGATGCACCCAAAAATGCATCAACTAAGACTTGAGAGATCTGAAAGTAGAAATAGTCAAATGTATACGTTTTAGGCAGAGATTTCAACATTTCTCTTTCAATAACTGAGACAACAAGTGGACAAAAAATTCTTAAAGTATGCCAACTTGATCTAA
The DNA here is from genome assembly GCF_009834535.1 of Camelus ferus. Lineage (NCBI taxonomy): Eukaryota > Metazoa > Chordata > Mammalia > Artiodactyla > Camelidae > Camelus > Camelus ferus. The sequence continues at coordinate 48,866,939 of NC_045701.1, forward strand.
TTGACATTTATAGAATGCTCTGCCCTAAGACAGAAGAATACATACTCCTATAGTGTACATTCCTATAGTGCATTTGGAATATTTGCCAAAATATACAATATTCTGGGTCTTTAATAAAAACTTCAAACACAATTACAAAGGGGCACAAGAAAACTTTTGGAGATGATGTATATGTTCATTATCTTGATTGTATGAGGTTGTATATACATGTCAACAGTTTTTATTAAATACTTACTTTCTGTGTGGGTTATCAATTTATGTGTCAACTGTATCTCAATAAATCTATTTTTAAAAGATGACTTTTAAATCAGTTTGTAATGATATAAAAAAAAGTTAACACGTAATGGCAAATTTCTCTACAGTGATTCATTACTTGTTGACATTTTTCTTATATTCATAATTTCCTGGACATTTGTTTGCACTATGTTCTAAAGCATAATTCAAGTTAATTTAGAAAATACACAGTAGCATAATTCTACTGAATTAAGGTAAATACTGACAAAAACAATAATAATGACTTAATATGTTCAAAAAACATCCACTGTTTCTCATTCCTTGTAATAGATCATATTTTTAACTTCCTTCTCAAGATTATAATAATAGTTTATCTCACCAATTTCAACTCTGTTACTTGTCTCTTCCTTCTTTTATCCACATGTCTTATTTGTGGCCAAGTTATTATAGATTCTATAGTGGGAATGTTCATGAAACACATATCCTTCTTTTTTTATTCTTGATGCCATGATCCTGGACAAAATGGCCATTGTTGTAATAGTCTAAATTGTCTAGATTATTGGAAGAGTTCAAGTTGTCTCCAGGTTACTATATTACTGAGAGCATTTCCATCCACCTTTGTATTGTTAAACTTTGCTTCTCTACTGCATTCCAATTTAAGGAAATAATCTTTAGCTTGATGTCCAAAGCCTTCCACAGTTATGCCCCACAACCTTTCTTTCAGAACTTCATTCTACTTACATGTCTGAGCGTCCAGAACAACTGAGGTACTCACAATTTCCTATATATTTTTATATTTTTATATCTGATATCATTTGCTTGTCGTTTTTATCCCTTATCTTCTGTTGAGATTCTGTCTCTAATGTTGTGCACTTCGAGTTTTCATAATCCCCCCTTCCACTAGTGATTTCTCCCTCTTACGAATTGCCAGTAGTTTGTCACTAATGTATTACATATTATGCTTGCATTATAGTTTATTGCGATTGTCTTATACTCCTTTTGTATCCTTCAGAGCAAGGAGTCTTCCATGTTTATTCACCAAACTATCTGGCACAGAGCAACGCACAAGAGATAGCCAAAATTATCATTGAGTTGATTTCAGTGATTGTTATTTGAGTGATTATTATGGACTGAATGTATGTGTCTACCCAGAATGCATGTGTTGAAATCATAGCCCCCAGTATGATGGCATTAGGAGGTGGGGGCCTTTGGGAAGTGATTAGGTCATGAGGGTGGAGCCCTCATGGAGGTTAATGCCCTTATAAAAGAGACCCCAGGGAGCTGTCTCACTCTTTCCACCATGTGAGAGCGCAGTGAGAAGCTGGCAGACTGCAACCTGGAAGATAGTTCCTACCTGACGTCAAATCCGCTGGTAGACTGATCATAGGCTTCCACCCCCCAGAACTGTGAGAAATAAATTTCTGTTATTTATAAGCCACTATGGTACTTTGTTTTAGCTGCCTGAACTAAGTCAGTGATGAATCAAAAAAAGTGCTACCCCAAAATTTTGTCCATGTCAGTATCTTTCAGGACCCTTTTCTTTCAGTATCTCTTTTATGTAGTAATATCTCATGACTTTTGTAGTCAGGTATCTGGCTTTGAGTTCTGGCCCTATCCTTACAAGATGCATCATGTTGCTTAGATACAACCTAACTTTGTTTTACCTGTTTCCAGATTATGCCTTTGAATAGCTCTACTGAGAAATAGAAGAAAAAATAAGACCTTAAGATACAGTTAGAGGCCAAGGATGCTTTCAAAATTGAGTATAGAGATTTCTGATGCATTTCTTAATGTATATATGCTTATGAGTATCCAAACTACAGAAGCTCATGACTTCATGCCTGCATTCAACTATGAAGTTTAACCATCACACATTTTGAAGAACAGTTTCTGTCTAAATAATAGATTAGTTGATCATAGCATTTTCCAGAGGCAGTGAGTCATCAGAGTGAGGTACATAGTATATTATTTTTAAAGTTGCTGATATTGTCCAGAGAATAACTAAATCCTCCAGAAAAATACCTGCAGCAGACAACTCACTAAATCAATTTGCCATACAAAGAATTGCAGCTGTATGCAATATCCATGTTTAGAATCTATAAAAGAAACCTCTTGTATTAAATAACATGTGCAAAATCCCACTTTAGCTCTTAGAATAATTTTCATGTGGAAAGGAGCAGTTGATCAAAGAGTTCCTTTCTCTCCATGAGTTTCTCGTTTTCTTTGAAATATCTGCCATGCAGGTCAAGAACATGGAATGTTCCTCTCTTGGATTTCTGGTCCATGTGTGAGAACAAATTGTCTTCCCCTAGTATAATTAGCATAAACTAAATTTTTAAATATTGGAAACACTGTATTGTTCTTAAAATCGAGAATAAAATAAAAACACTAAAATCCTGAGACTTTTTTTTTTTGATGCTCTGAAAACATTTTTTTTTTAATGGAGAAAAACCACAGTGTAAAGTGATTACAATTCAGTGCAAGAGAGCAGGAAGTTTTAAAAATAGCCCTTAAACACATGAAGATATTTAAAATTCAATTACAATCAAAGTAATTCAAATAAAATCTTTTCTAAGATACCATTTTTCACATATCAGAAAACTAAAAATTCAAAGTCTAAAATGGAAGCAAGGCCTCTGTTACTGTTGGGCCCCCACCCCCACCCCCAGAAAATTCACCATGGTGAAGGACTCTGATTTGTTGTGATTTTTATCTGTGACCGTTTAATTTGCATATGTTTCACTGAGGCATCTAAAATACTTGTCACTTCCTTCTCATGAGACCCTAGATAATGTTATCAGGGGAGTGGGCCAGCACAATTTTCTGTGGAGTGACAAAGCTATTGGGATCACTGTTCTACATATTTTTTTCTAGCTATCATCTAAAAAGTATTACCTATCCTTGTCCCTTTTATACATATCATTTTGGTCTCTTGAATTCCTTTTTATTCATTCGCAGTCATTATGCTTTCTTGATCCGAAATGGATGTTTGCTTCATACAGTCACTATTTCTGTGATGCCTTAGTGTTTTGTTACGTTTGTTTTATTTGCCTTTCCATTTCTGGTTAGCATTCTCCCATATGATTAAATTGTTCTTTATATTAAATTCTCTCTTAAAATATGTGATGTGTTTTCTGACTCGTGTAGACACTGACTAATACAGACATGAATTATAACACATTAAATTATTCTTAAAAAAAATCAGTCCGTAAAACCAAAGTGCTCCTAATAAAAGGGAGGGGTAGTAGGGAAGCAATTATTTTTAGATATGTTAACTAATAAATGTAGAATAATGACACATTGTAAAAAATACCATTTGCCACCACCATGATAATAAATGATACAAAGAAACATAATTAATGAATATTAAAACCACTAGATACAAAGTTATTGGGGTAGAAGATATTTGTCATTTCTCAAACTATCATTTTATAGATTGTATTATATAAAAGAGTTAAAATGATCTTTTCAGTGAATAGATTTAGCATATACCATAACTGATAAAATGTGCCTCCTGATATGTTTCCCTCTTTCAATGAAAAGTCAACAGCATTACTTATTTAATATCCTTGCTGAGGTGGCTCTGTAGTGCAATGGATAGCACATTGGACTTCTAATATCCTTGTCAAACTGCTCATCCTAAATTTAACCATAAGGGAATAATCAAGCAAGTCTAGATTGAGAGATATTATATTTTAAAAACTGTAGAATATTCAAATAAAAGGAAGGGATGCTTTTTTTAATACTAAGATACACTATATTTAAATGCAATGAGTTATCTTATCTATTGCATCTTGGATTTAAAATATATAAAGGCCTTTTGGAAAAATTTGAGGCATCTGAAGATGGAATATTAGGCAATATAATTCTATCAATGTTAACATTCTCCAGTGTGATCCCAGCAGGCTGCTTCAGCTGGTACCAGCATCCCCCTAAAGTGGGTCCCACCCACCTTATTGTGGCAGATGGCCCCAGCCAGCTCCAGCTCCAGCTCCCTTCCAAAGCACTGCCCCTCTAGTGGGCCAGTAGAACACACCAGCCAGCATACACTAGTCAAGGCCGGGCCTCACAGCCAGTCAGCTGGGACCATTCCTACCCACCCGTGCTCCCACAGCAATTGCAGACTTTGTACCCAGCTGGGCCGGAAGCCAACCCAGCACATCAGTGCACCCTCAACAGTTGTGACCCAACCACAACAGAAAGGCACATGTAGCCCATACAGGGATACCCCTGAGTACCTGGCTCTGGTGATCAGGGGAAATTGTGCCACTGGGTCCCACAAGACACCTTCTACATAAGGCCACTATTTCAATACCAGAAGACAACTGGTATGTATAACACATAGAAACAAACAGAGAGTTAGTAAAAATGAAACAAAGGAATACCTCCCAAATGAGAGAACAAGACAAAACTTCAGAAAAAGAGCTAAATGAAATAGAGATAAGAAATTTACAAGATAAAGAAGTCTAAAGTTATGGTCACAAAGATACTCGGCAAACTCAGGAGAAGATTGTATAAACTCAGAACTTCAAAAAGAGAGAGAGAATGTATCAATAGGAACAAATCAGAAATGAAGAATACAATAACTGAAATTAAAAATACACTAGAAGGACTCAACAACAGATTCATAGATGCAGAATAATGGATCAGTGATCTGGAAAACAGAGTAGTGGAATTCACCCAATTGGAATAGCAAAAAGAACAAAGAACCAAAAAAATTAGGATGGTGTGAGACATCATCAGGCACATCAATATTCACATTATAGAGGTCCCAGAAGAGGAAGAGAGAGGGAAAAAAAAAAAAGAAAGAAAAAAAAAAACAAACCAGAAAATGAAACTAAAGTTTTACTCCTCCCCCAGAATATGGACAAAATTATCCTAAAATTTATATGGAACAACAAAAGACCCTCAGTAGCCAAAGAAACCTTAAGAAAGAAGAACAAAGCTAGAGCTATCTTACTTCCCTGACTTCAAACTAAACTATGAAGATAGTTAGCAAAACTGTGTGGTACTGGCACAAAAATGTACACATAGATTGATGGAACATGCTTATATGGTCAATGAGTCTTCAACAAAGGAACCAAGAATATACATTGAGGAAAAGACAGCCTCTATGGAAAGCAGCATGGAGTTTCTTCATAAAATTAAAAATAAAACTACCATATTATCCAGCAATTTCACTTCTGTATATTTATCTAAAGAAAAGAAAAAGACTAATTTAAAAAGACACCCCTAAGTTCACTGCAGCATTATTTGCAATTGCCAATATATGGAAACAACCTAAGTGTCCATTGATGGATGAATGGGTAAAGACAGTATAGAGTACACATAATGGAGTATTACTCACCCATAAAAAATCTTGCCATTTGCAACAATATACATGGACCTAGAAGGTATTATGCTAAGTGAAATACGTCAGAGAAAGACAAATACTGAGTGAGTTCACTTACATGTGGAATCTAATAAAACAAATGAACAAACAAAACAGAAACAGACTCATAGATACAAAGAATAAACTGGTAGTCACCAAAGGGGACAGAGGTTGGGGGCTGGGCAAAATAGGTGAAGGGGATTAAGAGGTACAAACTTCCAGTTATAAAATAAAAAAGTCATGGAGATGTAATGTACAGCATAAGTAATATAGTCAATAATCTTGCAACTTTGTATGGTGACAGATGGTTGCTAGACATCACGGTGGTCAATTTGTAATGTATATAAATGTTGAATCATTACATTGTATACCTGAAACTAATATAGTATTTTATGTCAACTATACTTCAATTAAAAAATTCTTCGATGTGATGGTGGTTTTATGGTTATGCAGGAGAATGTTCTTTTTCTTAATTGATACATGCTGAAATATTTAGATAGAAATTATAATGATTCCTACAGCTTATTTTAAAATAGTTTATATATATATATAACTATATATATATATATAGATTACAATAATTTTGTACAAAATTATTTTTTTAGATTACAATAATTTTGTACAAAAAAGTTGGTGTGAGCGAAGAGGAAAAATATGATCTCATTTATGATTTAAAAGATAGGTCTAACTAAAGTGTTATAATAAAATTTAAGGGGACAAAGGCTGAAAGAAGGAAGCTAATTTGGTGGCTATTTCAATAATTTAAATGAGGTGAGTAACTGACTGTGGTAGATGTTAAACTTTGAGTAGTGGTAGATTCTGCATCTATTTGAAAGATTAATTGTGGTAAAAATAAAATTAAAAACAATATATTTTCCCAACCCAGGAATCACAAAGGTAGTAGAGAAAGGAAATGGTTTTATTACTGAAAAAGCATTAAATTAGAATGTGATTCACTTCAGAGGCAATCTGCTAAGAGACTGAAGACAGAAAGAATTCTCACCCTTTTATATAGTGAAGCAGACACAACTTATTACATATACATTCTGAAGACAAACAATAACTAGTCTTCAAATAAGGAGTTGCAGAACCATTTGTCATACAAAGGTCATCCTATATTTACTTTGTAATCAAGGTGACCCTCTGTGTTAGCTAAAGCATCATCCTGAGGAGAAACAAGATATTAAATCTTTATGACAAAAGATATTTTTTGCAAATTGGAGCAAGGTGTCCACTGAAGCCAGGCTCCTACCTTCTCACAAAAATGTTTACATTTCAAACAGATTGCTCCCAGGTCCTTAAGAAAGACATTCCTGTGTCATAAAACTGATGGCCTATATCATTTAAAAATTACATTCCAAATTAATATGCATTTCAAAGAAAGTACCTAAAATTACAGATTTTCTCAAGTAAATTCTCTAAGAAAAAGGAAGTGGGGACAGGGAGAAGTTTATTTTCTTACTTTTAATAAGGAAAATTAAGCATCTTCTTTTTAGTTTTTATTTGTCCTTACAATAGCTAACGTGTTTTGCTAATAGATGAGACGTAGGAAGTGAGAGAAGGGAGACATAAAAATTTAAGCTTGAGCAACTGAAGAAAAGATTTAATTAAATGGAGAAAACTTGAAGAGAAACAGAGTAGGGCAGGAAATGTCAAGATTTGGGGTTTTGATATATTATGTTGGAGATGACTTTTGTCCTTCCTAATTGATATGCTCAGCAGGCGGAAAGCTATATAAGTTAGGAATTTAAAGGAGAGGTCTGGGTTAGAGCTGTAATTTTTTGAGTCTACACTCTACAGACAGTATTTAAAGCAATGGGACTAGAGCCAATCAACCACTTTATCTATATTTAGAGATTCAAAGAGAAGAGATTTCAAAGTCTGAGCCCTGAAGCATGACAAAGGAAATGATTGAGGAGATAAGGAGGACTCAGGAGAGGAGATTGTGACGAAGTGGTCCTTGAAATAAAACACAAACTCACGTCAAATGTGTGTTCTGTATAAGAGGAGAAGAAAATATTTCAGGGAGCAGATTGCTCATCAGTGTCAAAGGCTGCTGAAGTAAACCAGATGGAGACTAGGAAATAACCACTGGCTTCATCAGTGTGGCAGACACCGGTGACATCCAGAACAACATTTTCTGTGTGCTGTGAGGGTGAAAGCCTGGCTGGTTTAAGTTTAGGAGAGAAGGGACAGGACAGTTTAAGACAGTGAAGACAGACCACTCTTTCCAAGGGAACTGGTGTACCTGAGTGCACAGACGTGGAACTGTAGTTGAATAGAAAATAGAGTGAAATAAATTTTTTTTTTAAGACGGATGAAATTGCAGCGTATGTGTGTGCTGATGGAGACAATCCATAAGAAATAAATTGCTGAACAACATCCTTGACTACATGAGAGGGCATGAGTAGAGAAGTTGGCCTGGGATAAGGACCACAGTAGTGTATCCATGGTAAAGGGAGGAAAGGGCACAGGTACTGGTTATTCAGTAACTGATGGTGGACGTTTAGAACATTCCCCTCTGATTACCCTCTGTTCTCATAAAAGTTGGAAGATGATAGGAATGGAGTGGGGAAAATGTGAGTAGTTTAAAGAGCAGAGGATGTGTAGTTGTCCATGAGAATGGGAGAATATTGGACCAGTGCAGTGAAGTGTGTTTGTTGTGCCTTAATCTTTTTGAGGTGATTGCCCTTGAATTTAAAGTAAAAGCAATCAGCATGGCTGTGTGTGTGTGTGTGTGTGTGTGTGTGTGTTTTCAGCCTAGAGGTTGCAGGTACAAACCAAGGCTTGAGTTTTGCCAAGTAAATGTGGCAAAGTGAAAATCAGACAGAGTTTAGAGTGTATATAAGGGAGCTATTATAGTAATTGCCCATGGAATTTAAGATGGCTTAGGAGGGTAGTGAAAGGCTGATAAAATCAGTGTTGTAGTTTTTGATGACTGAAACATCAGAGGATGAAAACTTTAATACAGTATAGACACTTGAGAATGCTTCACTAAGGAACTCAGCAGGATAAACCACATAACTAATACATGAAGCAGGTACACTGAACACCGTAGAGGGTCGAGAAATTATTCAGTGAAAAGTTAACAATTTAATTTTCCTAAATTTCAAGAAAAAAAATCACAAAATATAAACTTCTGTACTTATTACAGTTTACCAATTCATCCTTCAGTGCTTATAATTGAATAGTGCATTCTGTACCCATTAACAGTTAAATCTAATATTATGTATATTTTTATGGTATAATATAACAATTAATCTAAAACTTGTATCTGTCAGTTGAGACTTAGCTATATCAATATTTTACTATTTAAAATATTCAATGTAAATAATTCAGAAAGATTTTTTCATGATAACCTGGTTTATATTTATGAATTAATCTGGTTTATATTTATGTCAGTATTATTTTGTGAATCAAAACAAAGAGCAAAGGCCTTTAAAACCAAAGTTACCTTCATGAATTTGTAGATGTGTCTTTAAGAAGGAGTATTTGTCAAATTTGCCACAGTAGCAATCTGTCAGTAACAAGATGCCCTTCTCTCATATTAAATAAAAATAGAAGGAAAAATTCCTCTTTGGAACTAAAGGTCTGGCATGTGGCATGCCTAAGAATGGAATAGAAGCATATTGGAAGCATATTTTGCAGATCTGAAATGAAAAGGATGACTCAAAACAGTAGAGATAAGCTAGTTTAACATTCTTCATAAATCATGGTGTATTTCTGTAAACATTAGGCAAACATTTCTCAGGAAGGTGTTGGTATTCTTGCTTAAACAAATGATAAGCCTGTGTGGTACAGATTTCATGGGCTTTGACTTTGTCTTGAATATTGACTTTTTTTCTTACAAAAGGAAAATAAATCTCTTTCTGAAGACAGTTAAAATTGAAATACCTATGTCATTGTTTTCTGTGGAGTAGGATAAATATATAGACCTGCAGCAATGTAGTGGAACTATACCAAGAAACTAATCTGATGTCTATAATTTTCAATAACAAATGAACACAAAAAACCACACTTGAAATACAGTGTCAGACTGCTGAGTGATGTCAGAGGGAGATACGGAACTGATTTGTGTTGGTGTCTGGGTGCTGGCCAAATAGAGAACTGAACAGCCTTTTAGGAAGCCAGGTTGGGAGCTGTCCTTCAAAACCACGAAGGAGACTACAGATGATCCCACCCAAGGGCTTTGCTATTGAGGGTAAAGCAAGAAGCTGTCATAACCGTAATGTTATAACCTGATTGTGTCTTTCAACATAGATAGAATGTAAGATTAAAGTTTCCCAGGTCTTTTTTATTTAACATAATATAAAATAAAATAAAAAGTACTTGAGTATTCAGATAGGTTTCAGAAAAATAATTTGTAGGAAGTTATTTTTGTTAATTGTATGATAATAAAGTTTTATATATATATATATATATATATAGTTTTTGTTCCATAGGGAGGTAATTAGGTTTATTTATTCATTTATTTTTAATGGAGGTACTGGGGATTGAACCCAGGACCTTGTGCATGCTAAGCATGTACCCTAACCACTGAGCTATACTCTCCCCCCTATTTTTAAACGGTCATAAGTGGGTTTAAAAATGTCTTCTCCACAAAAATAAAATTAGTTATTTTCTCATAAAGTAAATACTGTCAATCCAATATGTATAAGGCAATGTGCTAGAGCCCAGTGATAAATTTCTCAAAGCTAAGGAAGCTTTCTTAACCATAAGGGAAAACAAAGATTGTATTAAACACTAACATAGTCTTTATAGGAATAGGTGTCTGTTCCCATGACTTTAGGTGGTGATTGTTCCCAAATTTATATCCACAGGCCAGACATTGCCTCTGAAATCGAGACAGTCTACTTGACATTCTTGCTTGAATGTCTAATTACGATCACAAATTCAGTGTTTGCAAAATAAACTGTGATTTCCTTTACCAGAACATGTTATTCTTTCCTGCCTTTATATTTCAGTGGATGGTCCTAGGTGCTTATTTCCTCCCTTCCCTCCCTTTCTATAACCAACAGATAACCACGTCCTTCTCTCACATTCATCTTTAGTTCATCCATGTATTTCTCTCCCTACTGCTGCGTATGAGTAAAAACATCCATTATCTTTTCTTGGACTATTACAGAATTTTCTTAACTGATCACTTATTTTCCACTTTGGCCTCCACCCTCAAACTTTGAAACCCGTGGCACAGCCAGACTGACTTTATTAAAATGTAAATCTAATCATGTCACTCCTTGCTAAATTCTTCAGTGAGTTCCAATTACAGATTGAATAAAATCCAAACATTTTATTGTGGCTGCAAGTCTCTGGATTATCTGGTCGCTGCCCATTTCTCTCACTTCAGCTCCTTTTGCTCCCCTCTAAAGCACCGATAATAAATATACTGTGTTTATTACTAGTGAACTTTCCTTGAATATGTCACCGCTCTTACAGCCTCTGACTTGATTCTTCTAAATTCCTGCATTGGCACATATGCCCAACAACGGCCTTTTTCAGTTATTCGTTACAGAATTTACATCGATGTATAATTATCTTCTCCTTTATTTCTTTGCTTATTGTATGTCTTCCCTTTAGATTGCAGGATCCAAGAAGGCAGGAACCTGGTTGCCTTGTTTATTACTACTAGAGTGCATGGAAAAGAAATAAATTTTTATTAGAATAGTACAGTATTGCAGATATTTCCATTACTCCTGATTGTCTCTCAGTCTTTACTGACTTAGCAGAAAATGTATATTTATACTGGCTATATACTGTAATCAGTAAAATATTATAAGCTGCATGTAGAACTTTTTATCTAATATAAACTTTTATGTAGGTATTTCCAGTACCGTCTTAGTTCAGTTCCGTTTAACAGACATGTTGCATACCTACTATGTCTCAGGCTTTGTGTTAGGCTCTAGTAACAGAGATTAACGCAGTATGGTACACTGACATTATTAGTGCTTATATAAAAGCATAATCATTTTTGTTTCATTCAACTTTTCTGCATTTATTCTTCATAACTTATGAGGTTTTTTCATTCTACTGTTTCTTTTTACGAATAAAATATTGTATTTAATGATTATTAAAAATGGTCCACACTTATCACAAAAAATTAAAACAGTCAAATGTGTCTGTGAAAGAACACAAAAACCCTTCCACATATTCTGTATCAACCAGAAATAATACCTTCAAATTCAATCATAGCATGCCGATTTTTATATAATCGGGGGGTTTTTTTGTTTAATGGAGGTACTGGGGATGGAACTTAGGACCTCATGCATACTAAGCACACGCTCTATCACTGAGTTATACTCACCCCCCATAATAGTTTTAAATTCAACAGTATGTCATGGATGTTGTTCCATGCCTGTATATGTAGCTGTAATCTGACCTTAATAAAAGCTGTGAAGTATTCTGTTAGTCATTATTTACTTCATTCATCATTCTTAAATCTATCCACTATTGATAGAATTTTGCAAAAATAAAAAGCAAAGCAAGTTTGAACACTCATCAAATTTTCTTAGATTAATTCGTATCTTTGGTTATCTCTTTTCTAAAATCCTTTTTTTAATGTTTCTCTCTTTATGCAGTATGAGTCACTTAAAGAAAAAAACATGTATTTAACATGTGCACATTTGTTGTAATTACATATTTCTTTGGTATTATTTCTTTTATCATTTCCAATCTTTGTTTTGCTTCCTTGGTTCATATTTTCTCTTTTTCTAATTTCTTCTCTTTTTCTTTTTAAATTGTATTATAGTCAGTTTACAATATTGTGTCAGTTTCTGGTGTACAGCATGTTTCAGTCATGCATATACATACATATATTCCTTTTCATATTCTTCTTCATTATAGGTTACTACAACGTATTGAAAATAGTTCCCTGTGTGATACAGAAGAAACTTGTTATTTATCTACTAATTTCATTTCTGAAATGACTAATTTTTTCCTATAATTTTTTTCTATCTCTTCCAATTTTTTTGTATTGCACTGGTTTTCAACTGTAGTACCAAAATTTCCAACAGTGTTTTTGTTCAAAAAGATATACCCCATAGTTTATTTTCCACAATACCCTAAGCTAGATTATTTAATTTAGTGACATATTGAAACACATGAGAATACATATTAAACTATTAAAGTTTTTTCTGCATTCTACCTCAATTCTCTTTTTTGGGGACCACAACCTCTATACTAGCTAAATTTAATTTTTCTCTTTGGAATTTATTTTTCTTTGTGAGTCCGCTATTTGTTCATAATCTGCTTATATTTGCAAGATAATCTATATCAGCAATTTTCAAAATACATTGTGCTTCATAATCATGTCTCGAGATTTTTTTTTCCAAACATGCACATGCCTATACTCAACTGGTATATCCCAAATCAGAATCAGAAAACCCAGAAAGGCCTGTGAGCCAGTACATTTTGAGAAAGCTTCTCAGGGTATTATTAATCATACCTCTGCTTAAAGAAAACTAGGTCATATTGACATATTGATGGCTTCTTTGGACTCCCTCAGCAATTGTATAAATCACTCTTTCATCGATTTTCCTTTGTGGGTCTCAAGGCCATCTCATCTATCTTCAGGGAGTGGCAATGAGGCTTACTTAGTATTAAAGCTCAATTCATTCAATGTCCTGTCCTTAACAAGTAAAACTGGAGACAAGATGCTGCAGCCAGGCCCTCTGGTGGCCAGATGCTGAGGAATTTTCTAAGTCCGTCAGTTTTCTCTCTGCTGATGACACCTCAACCTGACTGTGCCTGTAGCCTCTGCTGTGGTTTCTTAGTGAGTCCATTCAGTGAGAGCTCTAGTTGTCAAGGAAATAGGGGTCTGCTAGAAGCTGATGACCTAAGAGGATTCACTCCTGAGTGTTTTAACAGGATGAAATTAGAGATTCCACCTCCTCTCATTGTCATAGTAGCAATATCAGAATCCTGTAATATCCAATTCCTCATTTTGCCTCTGCAGGGGTTCAGTAAAATCTGAGAATGAGCAGCCCATGAGGTACATTTTTTGAGGTCACTCAGTATTCTTCAGTTTGTCCTCCCAATTTTCACATGGCTCCCCACCCAAAGCCCTATTCTCAACAACTGCTACCCTTACTTTGGGATATATTTGGGGAGGAGAACTGTTTACATATTTCTCTGGGAGTCATTCCTCTTCCGGCATGACATCTCTGATGTTTCTGCATTAGTTGTCTTTACCATTAACTTGACTCCTTCTGCTTCATATATTACAGAAATTGTACAGAGCTTTCAGCAGCAGAACAGAATATTTTTTAATCTTTAAAAAGTTTTTTTTTGTCATTTCATGAGACTAGGAGAATAAAGAGGGTACAGATTGCCATTTTGAACACCAAAAAAGGAACGTGTATCATTTATGTTTCAGTTCTAGAATTTGTTTTTGGTTCTATTGTGTAATTTCTGTACATTTGCTATTCTCTATTTTGTCACTCTGTCAGAATAGCTTTCCTTGTTATGAGAACTGCTTTAAAATCCTTGTCTGTTAATCCCAACATTTTGCTCCATTGATTGTTTTACTTCAGAGTAGGTCATGTTTTCTAATTCCTTTGTAATTCAAGTAATATTGGTTATTATCTTGAACCCTAATGAGTGTGGTGTTTTTGTGTTTTCTCTTTCAAGCAGGCAGTTAACTTGGCTGAACTCAGCCTATAAAACTCAATCTCCCCTGTGGTAGGCAGAAGCTCAAATCTCAAGGTATTTTAGTCTTAGCTAAGTGCTTGGTGTGGTAGGCAGAATAATAGCCTCCCAAAGATAGCCATGTTTAAATCCCTGGAACCTGTGGATATGATACCTTACATTAAAAAGAGACTTTACATGAGTGATTAAATTAAGGATTTGGGGATGGGAAGAGTGTTCTGGGTATACAGATGTTCCCAGTCTAATCACATGTGGCTTCAAAAGCAAGGAACTTTTCCCAGGTGAGATCAGAGTCAGAGACAGATATGAGTATGGAAAAATGGTCAGAGAGATGCAGTATTGCTGACTTTGAAGATGAAGAAAGAGGGCCCATATCCTAGGAATGTGGACAGCCCTTAGAAGCTAGAAAAGGCAAGCAAGATTCTCCTCTAGAACTTGATTTTAGCCCAGTGAGACACTTTTCAAACCGATAATGTCCGTAACTGTAAGATAATAGGTGTGTGTTGTTTTAAGCCACTCATTGTGTGGTACTTTGTATAGAAGGACTTGGAAGCTGATAAATATAGTCAGATATCAGGGAGATACTGAGGTAGCATTTATACACAGAATTTGGCTGTCTCCTCCTGTGTTTTCTCCTTTATACTCCAGTGGTTATGTTTTATTCAAATCCTATCTTCTGGTCCTTTAAGCCAGTAAGACCACAGTTTTTTCACTGAGGATAATCCAAGGTTTATCTAAAACTCATTCCACAGCATAGACAGGGAACTAACCTCAGAATAACAGTCATAAAAAATAGGATATTCAGTTCCTATCATTCCCTTTATCCAAGAGTAAATTCTTAGTTTCCACATTTTTGTTTATTTTCCAATGCCTTCAAGTAGTTGCTTTTTAAAATTTGCCCAGTGTTAATAGCTGTTATCTAAGGAAGGATTGATCTGTTAGAAGCTTACTAATCCATACTGGAAGTGAGACTACCTCATATTACCCATATAATTGAAAAAGAATTAATTGCTTAAATGAAGAAAATAAGAGAAAGTAACCAAAGTATAGTCACTTCTTTTTAGGGACTTTCATTGTTCACATAGTTGTCATTTTATGTAATGCAGAATATAAATAATTTACTCAGCCATGTCTTATTATTGGCCATTTGAGTATTTTTTTTTAAATAGTCACAATAATAAATATCACTTCTAAGAATGTTTCAATAAAATAAGGCACAGAGTAGGGACGAGGGGGATAAATTCCGTGGAGCACACTTCCTGTGTAACACTTTACTGGTGAAATACATGAGTGACTTTCTAGTTTGTATTACATATAACAAATTTGCTTTCCTAAAATACTGAGGCAATTTACTATCAACATTTAAGTATACCCATTCTCCCACATCACAACATTAAACTTATATAATTTACTTTTATTATTTTAACTGGGGAGTAATGGTATCTGTACTTGACCTTTATTGCTCTGAGCTGTCCGTTATCCTTCTCATTGTTCTGGTAATAGTCGGATGTTTGGCAGACTCAGTCTTTTACTCTAAATCCATGTGGTTTGAGTGGACAGACCTACCACTGGCTCATCCCTAAACATTAAACACTGATCTGCAGACTAAAAATGACTGCACTTGATGCATCTGATGGATGCACACGCTGGTAAGATTGGGCTCTAGTTTGCACGTCCAGATCCCCAGAGCTGGGTTACTCTCTGCCTTTGCTGAGCCTGTGTCAACAGCTTTTCCTTTGAATATATGAATATTTCTTTGAATATACAAATAACAGCCCTTAATTACTTAAATGTGTCGTAGTAGCTTTGTATTGTTTGAAAGAAAAGTACCTAATTTTATACAAATTTATTTAATTATTTAAAATTGTTAGTGAGGATATGAATTCACTTTATACTTTGGACTTATTTTATTTACTCAGTTCAACTACTTATTTTGCCCACCTCGTGTGACATAGCACTCTATTCTTTTGGATGAAAATACTAATTTTTATTTTGAGTCAGGAAGCTTATAAAATATTTATATACTCAGGTATGTAAATATTTAACAATAACTAGTACATTCCAAGTGAACGTTTCTTTTTCTGCTTTTTAAATACAATTTTGTTCATTATATTAACATATTTGGATACATTTTTTACACTTGGATAATGGCAATTCTCTGTTATGTTTGTAACATATTTTCCTCATTTTCTTGCTTTCTTTTTAATACTAATTTTCATTATGTTTTATTGTATGTATTCTTTACTAGAATATTATAATATATAACCATCCTTATTCTGATTTAATAAAAATATTCTGTGTATCTTCATTTACCTGCTATGAAATAATTTTTTATTTTTAAACATAAAATCATTTATTTACTCATTATATATTATAACATGGGGTATGAGATCTATTTTACATTGTCTTCATTTCTACATCAATTGTACTAATATTGGTTTGATAAAATTCACTTTTTCATTGTTGATTGAGTTTGCTTAATCACTATAAAAGTTTGAGTTAATTTTTGGAAACATTAGTTTTTAGAAAACATAGACTATTGTCTTTCCTATTTAAATCCAATACTACACATGTTAGGTAAGTTAAACTTAAAATACATTTCCAAAATTTTGAAGGGCAAGTCTACTATCAATACATTAATGTTTGTTTGTTTGTTTACTTTTCCAGAAGGAGTTTGCTGTCCTTGACAATAATTTTCTGGAATACCCCACAGGCATGTTAATTAGAACAGACTTGTCTATATATTAACTTAAGAGAGATTTGATCTTTACCAGTCTTAAGATGTTTAGCCTTCCCAGCAGGAGTCTAAACTTCTACATTTATTCTTGTTTTTGTGTTCTTTATTTCTTTCACCTGTGTATTATAATTGTCTTTGAATAAGTATCATAGCTCACGTTAAATTAGTGTCAGATTATTTTATCACCATTGTAAATAAATCTCCTTTTTGTCATTTTATTTTCTTGTTGTATGTTACTTGCATACAATGATATAAGTGACTTTTAAGGATTAATGACAAACGTTCTAAACTTACTTAATTTAGTACCTAAGTTTAGTTTTATTCTTTTCCTCTTATTCTTTATGCTTGTATTTATGCCAACTGTGCAATGTTATATTTTTAAGTTATCAACATAATTTAATTTAAAGTGACTTATAGAATCAGCAGTATTTCCTGTATTGAGGTTTACATTTCTAACAAATTGCTTGAAAGCTTTGTACTTTCAAGTATTAACATCTTCAATGCATCATATCCCAAAGTAAAATGATGGCTTCATTGTGAAAGTGAAATTTCACCCTTTACATAACATTTTTTATGCCTGAAATTTTCTCTAGTCTTTCTTCATCGTTTTCATTGTCATCCAGGTTGAAATTCTTGGAAATTCTTTGTTTGACTCTTAGTCTACATTCTATGTATCTAATAATGGTGCTAAGTCTTAGGAATTTCTTTACAGTATTCTTTCATATGTACCTTGATTTTTAATTTTACTGCCAACTTTCTCACTTAAAGTCTACTACAGTTGGTCTGAACTAAGTTGGTTCCCCTTCAATCTCCTTGTTCCAATTCATCTGAGTTTTATAACAAATTAATTTCATTTTTACCTCACAACTCTTATGCTCAAAAGTCTTTAATGACTCCTTATTAATTTCTCATTTTAATATTTTCTTGAATTCAGCTTGCTAATATTTGTTGAGAATTTTTCATCTATATTCATCAGGAATATTGGTCTATAATTTTGTTTTTCTTGTATTTTTCTTATCTGGCTTTGAAATTGGGATAATGAAGGCCTTGTGAAAATAAGTTTGGGAATGTTCCCACCACTTTGATTTTTCAAAATAGCTTGAGAAGTATTGACATGAAGTCTTTATCAGAACTTGAATGAACAATCTCATGGGACAGAGGAGGACCCTGATACAGGGGTTCTGATACATCAGAAAAACATACAGATAGAGGGATTTACCACCAGCAAACAAACACTCAAGTGAGAGAACAGATTAAACTCATTTTAGAGATACCAACTCTCACAAAGATTTACTACACATACATCCTTTCTGAGTAAGTTACTAGAAGATATCTAGCATATAATAAGGGAGTAAATCAAGATAGAGAAAAGGATAGAAGTTAGGAAATAGTGAATCCTTGCCAAAAGTCTAGTGAATAAAACTTCCAGAGCCTGGTATGATATAGAATAATTAAAATGTTCTTAATTACCATTATCATTGATCATCATCATTAGCACATATTAGTGAACATTTATTGTCCACTTACTATATTAAAGACACTGTTTTACATATGTCAAATCATTAAATACACTCACGTTCCTATAAAATGAATACTGCTGAGGGTACAGAGCTTGCCCTAAGGAAACAACTAGTGATTGGGGGAACCAGGCTGCCAGTCCAGACATTCTGACGCCAGAAACCACAGTCTTACCATCTATGCTCCAGGCCCACTACATTAATATCATTAAGTAGCTGGCGTATTATTTAAATTCATCATAAGTCACCTGGAGAAACAAGTACCCCAAGAAAAAGAAATAATAAATAAAAGTAACTTGTCTGAATTAGGTTTAAACTGTATATCCTGTAGCTCTGGTTTGGCTAACTAGGAATAAGATGGTCATTATCTTGAAATAATTTACTTATCTAACTACACAAACAAATTATCCTTGGGGAAAAAAATTTTTTTCTCATTGCAGGATCAAGTTTCCTGTGCCATACTTGTTTCTCCAGTATTTAAAGCTTCAACATTATGCAGTTCTCAGGTCTAATCTGTGGGACTGCATTATTAGTTTTAGGGTTTTTTTTGGGTTTTTTTGTTTGTTTTTTTTACCACCCAACCACTAAATTAACTCATTTGTGTCTATTTAGAAAGAGACCTACCTTATGATCCACATAGTGATAAATTTATATAAGATCTATAATGGAACCTAACCTAAAAATAAAGTTATTATTTTTTCATAGATCAATATAAAGCTATAGCTAATGCAACATGTGAATTTTAATTTGTGGTGCTTTATCATAATTCAGAGTTGTTATCATAAAGGAAACAGTTAATTTTTCATAATTTATTTATAGCTTAAATTATTTTGCAATTAAATTAAAGTGCCTTATGCAAATTATTGAAATATAACATTAGTACTAAATAAGAATGAGTACCTAAGGAAATTGGGATAAGGCTAAGGAGATACCCATTCAAGAACTGATATGACTAAAAATTAACATATAAATGGGTGACTCACAGTTTCATTAGCTTACAAAGAGCTGCCATGAAGTCATAGCAGCCATACACATACACAGCCTGATAAGAGGATCGTCAACAGAGGAACAAGCTGATGATCTAGCCATTATCAGTTAATTCTTAGAAGCCCTAGTTTCCCAGAGCAGCCACCATATTAATAATGCCCCTTTATGTAGAACTTTCCCTGGTTTTTGCCACTCCCATACTCTGGCTTCATAATCATCTTCCAAATAAACTGCCCTTACCTAATCCTTATCTCAGCCTCTGCTTTCAAGGGAACCCAAACTAAGAGGCCTATCAACTTGGTCAACTATTTTGTCTAGGAAATTAGCTTTCTCTTGGTTCTTCTGCTCACTGATCACAACTTAAAAAAAAATACTCTTTGTTCCCCTTTATTCACCAGCTCTAAACTTTGATGTGGTTTTCATGTCTTCTCTTTTTATACTGACTGCCTGAATGATTTCAGGTAGTCTTATGTCTTTAACAGTCATCTGTACTCTGGTGATTACAAATTTACGTATCTGATTGGGACTTCTTGCTTGCACTTCAGACTTTTTATCCAAATACCTCTTTAAGATCACTTGGCAGTCTAGTAGGCATATCAAATTTAGCAAATCTAAAGCAAAACTCTCAATACTCTTCCTAAACCAGTCCTTTTTACAGGTTCATCTCCTTACATGGCAACTTCATTATTCCAGTTGTTCAGGGTCCAAAACTGATGTGATCCTTGAAACTTCCTCCTCCTTGAGACATCTTTCTTTCTTTTATATCCCACATTTAATCAATCAACAAAGTTTCAAAATATGTGCAAGATTCTACCGTATCTTACTACCTTCATTTTCAGTAGCCTGGATAATTCCAGTATTATCCTAACTGGTTTCCATTCTTCACCTTTGCACTCCTAAAATCTATTCTCTAAATATCATGAAGAACAATCCTTAGAAACATGAATCAAATGTAACACCCTACTCTTCATCTTCCAACAGTTTACTGCACTACTCAGGGGAAAAACCAACATCCGAATAATGGCCTATAAAAACATAAATAGTCTAATTCTTTTTCTTCTATTACTGTCCTACTTCACTTCATTCTAGCAACACTAAACTCCTTGCTTTCCTTGAATAAGCCAAGAATATTCCCCTACTTATCTGCATAGTTCAAACTTTTCCTGCCTATTCAAGTCACATGATCAGAGAAGCCTATCTTGAATATCATGCATAACAACCTCCCATATTCCTTTAACCTCTTTAGTAAATGTCATTGTACTTATTACCGCTTGACATACATGTTCATTTGTTTTTTTATTGCCTTTCTTCTCCCTCTAAAATGTAAGCTTTAGGAGGAGAAGGGATATTCTGCTTTCTTTGTTTCCATAGCTGCAAGACCTACAAGGGGCCTTAACAGGTAGAAGATTAACAGCCTATTTGTTGAATGAATGAAAGGAGAAGGATGATAGAAGATGATAGTTCCAGTTCAGTCCACATCATTAAGTTAGTGAGCTGCTAGAGAGGAAGGGAGATTTTTCTAAATGGGATCTGGGACATGAGCGATTTGAATAATCAATGGAAAACAATGTGAGCCAAAGCAGTGTCCTACCTCCCACTGGTGTATATTATAGCCTTTTACTGTTTTTAGAATTGAGTTATAAATGTGACTCTACGTTTTTCAGGGACACACACATAATGCACAGTGTTGGTGTGGAAAAAGAAATGAGAGCTTTATGAAAAGCACAATTAATTTTGGCTTCAAAATGGAGAAAATGTTTTTCTCTGAGATCAAATAAAGAGGATGTTATATAGAATAGTAAAGAACAGCTTCAAAAGTATGATTCCAGTAAACACAATGTTTACCTATTTATTTATGATTTATATACATCAAGAATGTAATGTTTCCAAGTTACTTCATTTTTGAAAGTTTTTGATGATTTTTTTAAATAAATGTGTCCCTTCTAATTCATCTGAATTAAAAATTGATCGTTTATAGAAACACTTTAAGGAGAAAACCCAGTGGCTAATGACAATTGAATGTGCTGAAGAAACTATTATAACTTTTGAAAATTGTAATTTAAAAATAAGTCTTCTTTTATAATATCTTCACATTCCTTACATCAAAATGCTGCAGTCAACCAGTTGGATCATTATGAAAACTGGATTAAAATCCATCCATCTTTTTTATTACAATTCAGCAGTATTTCTCAAATCAAACAAAATTTAATAAATGTTTGCAGGACTTAATAAAAGAACAGAAGATTTATATGTCTAATAAAAAATTCATTCAGTTCCAATGATTTTATTTAATTTGTTTCCATATGTCTTCTTATCACCTATTAGGTATCATTTTTTCCCTCAAAACACAAAGAATAGAAATTGCTTGTAAAATAATTTTTAAAAAATATATAGAATTCTCAAGTATTCTATATGTCTGTCCTTTTAAAATGTGGTGGATTCAAGTAGTTGGCACAATCAGAAAGCATCAGGTGAAGGTCTCCTTGGCTGCTGAACTTCAGATCAATTTTGTGATTTTAATAGTCTTCATTAATTCCCAAGGGTTTTCTCTAAAGGGTTTCAGAGAATGAAGAAGGGATTACAATTAAGCATTTCAAAATGTATTTGCAATTTATTTTTGTGGCTAAACTACAGAATTTAAGCCTTAGCTTCTTTTTGTTTTTAGTAGCAAAGAGGTAACTTTACTGATGAATTTTTCATAGCATGTCAGATTTTGTTGTAATCCTTCTTTTCTCAATGAGAAATAAGTATAGTTCTCACTTGAAAGCTCTTTTGAGTATTTATAGCTCATCAATTAAGAATTGAAACCAATTAAAAAAGAATCTGTAAGGTCAACCATTTGCAGGTATAACTGAAATGTGAATACTACTCTATAAGTATCTGAGCATTTGAACAATGAGGATGGCTTTGTTTCATGAAGACAATATTAGATGACAGTGATGTGAATTTCTCCCAGCAAAGTATGCTCTTCCTTCAAGGACCAGAAGAGAGGTTTGAGAAGTGATAAGGGGCACAAAATGAGAAGTTAGTACTGGCATAAGCTTTCTTAAGTCACATGGGTACATACTTGTCAGCACTTATTAAGAGCTCTATGCAGCAACTAACTCAGCAACATATTGGAAGGCCTTTATTCTAGTCCCTTTCCCCATTTAACTAGTTATGTGACCTTGAGCAAACTACTTGGCTTTTGGAGGCCTCACTTTTCTTTCTTATAAAATATCGAGAACTTTCACCAAGAAGCTTTGTCCAAGCTTAATAGTACCATTTGCTTCAAAATTGTAGTAATGTGATGTTTTCCTACCAGACCTCAATCTCTAAAATATCACATTAAATGTACAGTATTGTTAAATTAATGCTTTCCACATATTCTATGATCAAATTATCATAGAATAGTTGGTGCTTATCAAAATAACAAATATTCACAATAAACCCTTATAACCCACCCATAAAACAATTGGAATATACACAGTTTAATAAATTAATGGGCATTTCCATCCTATTTGTTAATATCTACATATTATGAAAATACCAACCAACATGAGAAAAGAAAATCTAAGCAAATCTAAATACTGAGATTGTAAAAGAAAATCTAAAATAGTTGGATCATATGATACCTTATTTCCTGGTTATAATTGAGTTTCCTTTGAATTGAGTGTAGTTTATTTGATTTAGATATACCTTTTTTCATTCACTAATAATATTATCTTTTCAGGGAGTATATAATTTCCCTAATATTTATATCTGGCCTTTTCTAAAGACAAGGTTAAGTCAGAGTTTAGGTATCAACTTCACGATAACTGCTCTCTTTCTCTTATCACTGCATTCTTCACAGCCCATAAACAGGACCCAACTATAGGGTCAGATTGCAATGTTTAGATTTATTTACATGTGTTGCACTAATAAAATCTTCTAGTGTGAATACAAACATTCCCATCACTGTATCACTGTGCTCAAATGATCACTTGTTGTAAAGAGGAAATACAAGGATGAAACAGAAAGAAAAGTTACACATCTTTAAATACATTTTGAGGTCCCAGTATGATGGGAAATAAATACAAGTCAAAAATCATAAACAAACAGATAAACAAACAGGTTGAAAAGAATTATAAGAAAAATACGTCTACTAGTGTTTATGAGTCTTTACACATGTCTAGTCTTCAACCATTATAAATTAACCTGACTTTTTCCTTTGCAACATTAGTCTTTCAACTTAAAATTTTTCTACAACTAAATTATTTCTTTGCTCTAATATTGTACCATATTAAAATGAACAGATCATATCATTACCTTCGTTCCATCCAGCAGAAGGAATTTTCCAGGGTTTTTGTTTTTGGTTTGCTTTTTTTAAATAGCAGTAAAGGAAACAAAATCCTGCCCTTATAAAATGTACATTCTAGATGGGAAAAACAGACAATATCAACCTGACCAAGACACACTTAATGTTTCCCTTGGCTTAACTGTTAGACAGGCTTCTTTCTGCCTTGAAGGCTTCTGATTTTCTTATCACTCAGGCCCTTGCAGAATCAGAATGGGCTAATAACCACAGAGGTGCCACTCCTCCCTTTTGTGAGAGCAGTTACTTTAGAAAATGTCTCATAAATTTTTTCTCTTCTTTTTGGAGATGTAAATATTTTAAAAAGCCTCTTGCCAGCCTTACAACCAAGGCCTGTCCTTCTCCAGGACCTGGGAGCCATCCTTTTGAAGGTTAATCATCCAGGAAGATAAGACCCCTATCTCCCCGTATCTGAGAGGGTAGGAGCCTAAATTCAATGCACATCTTCCTCCAGGTTGTAAAACTGCCTCCTGTTACGAAGATAGAAGAAAATTTACTTTCCATTAGGGTGAGATCAATTAGCAAACGCAAACGCCCAGGATCCTCTCCAGTCCAGCCCTTAAACCTCTCCGGGCATATGTTTCAGCAGAGTTGAGTCCAGACTGCACTTTGATCTCTTTCTTCTAGTGTAATAGCCTTGAATATCAAAAGTCTTTCTTACAAATAGGAAAGTTAAACATAACTTTGCCCAGTGTAAGTTTTGCTCTGACAAAACCTAAGTATATACTGTGGGGGAAAGTATGGCAGAATCTAGGGTACTAGTTGTGTGAGTGCTGTGGAGAAGGGTGGGTCTTTGTGATTATAAATACAGTGGTTGGTATAAGCTTCAAGAAAGAGAACATTCGAGCAAACACTTGACAAGACTTTTTGTGGGAGGAGACTTTCAGATAGAGAAAGCAATCAATTCCAGAGCCCTAACGTGTGAATGAGGAACTGCAAGGTGGCCAGTGAGTCATAGTGATGTGACAGAGTGACAATGTTGAGGAATACAATATGGAATCACAGAGACCACATGGCTACTCACATAGAGCCTTGAAGACCATTTTGAGGACTTCTGCATTTATCCCACAATAGGGAAAAAGGGAGCCACTGGAGGATTTTGAGGAGGAGCGGTAATGATCTGACATGTTTTTAAAGGTTCATTGCTATTTAAGATATACAGAGACAAGAGAAGAAGCCAGGATACCAGTTAGACACTCATTGCAAAGATGTAGGAAAGAGATGGAGAGAGAGAGGGAGAGAGAGACTCTTGAAACATAGCAGAGTAGAAGTGATGAGAAGTGGTTAGATTCTGGATATATTTTGAATATTTTTTTTTAACTTTTTTTTATTGAGTAGTAGTCTTATTACAATGTTGTGTCAAATTCCACTGTAGAGCACAATTTTTCAGTTATACATGAACATACATATATTCATTGCCACATTTTTTTTTCGCTGTGAGCTACCACAAGATCTTGTATATATTGCCCTGTGCTATACAGTATAATCTTGATTATCTGTTCTACATTTTGAAATCCCAGTCTGTCCCTTCCCACTCCTGCCCCCTTGGCAACCACAAGTTTATATTCTATGTCTATGAGTCTTTTTTTGTTTTGTATTTATGGTTTTTTTTTTTTTTTTAAGATTCCACATATGAGTGATCTCATATGGTATTTTTCTTTCTCTTTCTGGCTTACTTCACTTAGAATGACATTCTCCAGGAACATCCACGTTGCTGCAAATGGTATAACATTGTTGGTTTTTATGGCTGAATAGTATTCCATTGTATAAATATACCACTTCTTCTTTATCCAGTCATCTGTTGATGGACTTTTAGGCTGTTTCCATGTCTTGGCTATTGTAAATAGTGCTGCTATGAACATTGGGGTGCAGGTGTCATTTTGAAGTAGGGTTCCTTCTGGATAGATGCCAGGAGCAGGATTCCTGGGTCATACGGTAAGTCTGTTCCTAGTCTTTTCAGGAATCTCCATACTGTTTTCCACAGTGGCTGCACCAAACTGCATTCCCACCAGCAGTGTAGGAGGGTTCCCTTTTCTCCACAGCCTCTCCAGCATTTGTCATTTGTGGATTTTTGAATGATGGCCATTCTGACTTGTGTGAGGTGATACCTCATTGTAGTTTTGATTTGCATTTCTCTGATAATTAGTGATATTGAGCATTTTTTTCATGTGCCTATTGATCATTTGTATTTCTTCCTTGGAGAATTGCTTGTTTAGGTCTTTCACCCATTTTTGGATTGGGTTGTTTGTTTTTTTCTTGTTAAGTTGTATGAGCTGCTTATATATTCTGGAGATCAAGCCTTTGTCGGTTTCATTTGCAAAAATTTTCTCCCATTCTGTAGGTTGTCTTTTTGTTTTACTTATGGTTTCCTTTACTGTGCAGAAGCTTGTAATTTTCATTAGGTCCCATTTGTTTATTCTTGCTTTTATTTCTATTTCTTGGGTAGACTGTCCTAGAAGAACATTTTTGAGATGTATGTCTGATAATGTTTTGCCTATATTTTCTTCTGTGATATTGTTGTATCTTGTCTTATGTTTAAGTCTTTAATCCATTTTGAGTTTATTTTTGTGTATGGTGTGAGGGATGAATATATTTTTAAAGTGGAGTTAATAGAGCCCTAATATTGGATTATGAGATTAAGACAAATGTTAAGGATAGATTGAAGTATTGTTGTTGTTCTGTTTTGTTTTTGTGTGTTGGGTTGGTTTGTTTTGATTTTTTTGTACATTTTGTTATTGTCAGTTTATTAAATATCCAGTACTTTGGTAAAACATAGAAAACATCTAATTGAATACTCAGTTCTTTTACCTAAGATTGGCAAAAATATTTCTCATTTTTCAACTAAGATTTCTATAGACGTATAATTTAATTTATATAAAGCACATTCTATATCCAATGGAATACCTTTATTATTGGTAATACCACTGAACCGCAAAACATTCATGCAAGCATAGTACAGGGTGGTAGTCTTAGATCAGGGAACAAAGAATATAAGATTAATGTAAGTTAACATTTATAAATCATTGACTTTATGACAGGTATTCTACTAGATATTTTATATATTGTATTAGTTGGAGGGTCCCATAATCCTGGTTGAAATCAGGGAGCTCATCTCAGTGGTAGCAAAGGACACTGATATCCGCTCACCTCCCAGTGCCTTACTGAAATAAAAATTTCTGGTTTCTCTCAGGGAATATGATACAGAGGGAATATGCAGAATGCATATGATAAAATCTACTTCTACATTCTCATTTTTAAGCCTCTGGGTTATTTTCTCTATATTATGCCAGGGAAGTTTTGACATCTTCACCTTATTAATATTAGACCTCTTTGGTCCAGGGCTTCAGTCAAATATTCAAGCAAACTGCTCAAACTAATACAATAAATCTAAAACTTTTATTCATGTGTCCCTAAATCTATAAATTGGATGAATAAAAGTTGTTTTCATTCCTGCTTGACCTAACATTCCCAGGTGTACGCTTCAGGATTCTGCATATAAAAATTACAAAGTTGTACAATTCTTCTGAAGTATGTTTCCTTTCAAATCAGACGCTGTACTTGTCCTTCCTGGAACATGCTGAGCTCCAACACTAGTTATGCATTTAAAGGTGGTGAAAGACAATGGGGATATGTCTTGGGAAAATAATCTTCCCCTTGCAGGGCAACTAGTTTAGATTTGGTTATTATATGATTCTTCAATAAAAGAAGCAAATATAATAAATAAAGCAAAGGAAGATTGGTATCCACATTCAAGTGAGAAGGGGTTTGGCTGCTTTTGTGAGAAAGGGAGAATCAGGAAGGCTTAGCAATTCAGAATTATCAGTTTTATTCTAATACAACTATATATTACTATTCCAAGACTCAGGATTCCATTACTCCTAACCAATGACCCAATATTCATAAAAGAGACTTAACATTTAATTTCTGCACACTGTACATTTAAATATAGGTCTGACTTTTAGCTATATATTTACTGTGGCTAAAAAAAAATAGAAATTATTTTAAGGTTATCATAGAACATCTCTGGTTCTCTGATAAGACAGTAAAAGTATTTAAACCCCCCAGTGTCTTATTTTCTTTTTTAAACTCCCTAAGGTTGTTAAGAGATAGCCATCACACCTCACAGTCTTTACGATCAGAATTCCTACAATAATAGTTAAGACAAGGACCATCTCGTGTCCCAAAGCCTTGATTCTAATAGATAGTCTACCCCAAACTACTTGTGGTGACAATTTAATTACTGCAATGACATTGCAAGTCAAAGATTACCAGAATCCTATTTTTCATTGGCAAAGAGCTCAGCCAAAACTGATCTTTATTTCAAGGTCAAAGACATGAGCAAATTAATACTCAAATGCTATACTTGAATGTCTGTCTCCCTAGAAGACTCTTTGTACCAGTTTCCCAACCAGATCCAGTTGGGAAAGCAAACCGCATTAGGTATTTAAAAAGTAAAAGATTCCATGCACAGAATTGTTTACAGAAATGTTAGGATTCTGAAAGAGCAAAAGGGATGCTGAATTCATGTAGAGTACTACATGAAACCTCTACCACCACAAGATCTAGGAGAACACAAAAGCAACATGACTGGAACATGAAACTCGGTGGGACCCCCAGGGATGGTGCTTGGCTCTCCACAGCTGATGCTCAGGCAATGGGGAAAGAGTTGTAACCCATCAGATGTTCATGGTGAGGCTGTGTTTCACTCTTGGAGAAGAGGTGTGAGAAAGGTTGCAGTCTGATTAACAGAGGGGTACAATGAAAGATAACCTGGCTGATGAAATGATACCGACCGACTTGAAAACAGAAAGGGAGTGTCTTTCTTAGAAGGCATGCTGTTGTTCCACTTCCCATTCTTTGTGAGCCTTCCATTGATAGAAGCTAGGAGGCGTGTGTGAGTGTGTTTGGCCTACCTTTGGCATGAAAGTTCAAAACATGTACTTTGCAGAGTCACAATGTACCTGTCTCAGTGTCACAGAGCAGAGGATAGAATAGTAAGCTTGGAGCTGAAAGACAATTTTACCAACACAGTATGATCACAGCATGCTATCATGATCTCCTTTTTACAGATAAAGGAACCAAGACAAAGGGATATTAATACCAACCCAAGTTTACATAGCTGATAAGTACAATGTTGAGGTTTGATACCAAGCATCGTATGTTGGATTGGAAACACCAAAATAATGTTAAAATTCATAGTTTTTGGCTCATGGTAGAAAAATTATTTGGTCTAGTTAGATGATTCAACCAAACCCTAGGCATAATACATGCTACATCTTGGTTATGATTTTAAATACTTGAATGTGGCTTTAAATATTTAAATATTTTAATCTGGCTAGTACTCTGATTTATACAGTTGATCATGCATTTGGTATTATCTTATCAATGCAGTATAATTCAGAAACTGATACATGTTAAAAGTCAATTCAAATGTTTGTACCTGAGTTAACAATATTGTACTTGCATCAGTATCCTGTTTATTACAATGTACTATGGTTATGTAAGATATTACATTAGGAAAGCTGATTGAAGGGTGTGTGAGAACTCGGTTATTTTTGCAGTCTCTTGGAAGTTTTAACTTTCAAATAAAAGGTTTTTAAGTCAATTCAAAATCTTAAACAGTGGTTAAAAGTGAATTCTAATGTTACTATGTCACAGTATGAAATTATATTAAATATGTGGTACAAATGAAAAATTGTAATGCTAAAATTACTAAACTACTGAGTTAAAACACAATCATAGCTAACCTTGAACATTTAATATTCAAAATCTATGCTAAATTTTTTACCAAAATTTATAAATCTTGTAACAATCCTGACAGTTATTGCTACCTCATTTTATTGATAACGAAACTGAGGATCAAAAAGTTTTCTAGCTGAGAGTGTACAGCTGGCAAATACCAAAGTCAAAGCCTATGCTATTTCCATTGCAAACAGTTGGCTCTCATTGAATTTTAATGTTTTGATTGAAAAGGTCATCTTGTCTAGCTCACCGTTCAGCAACATTGTCAAATGTGACTGTATTATTTCACCCTGCTCATCTGAAAAACAAAAGTTAAATATTCCACAACATTCACCTTGCTCCTTGTAATGATTTTATATGTTATACTTGACTTGCTGATTAATAACTGGAATGAACCAAAAATGAGCAGTTGCTTAAGAAGCCTGGGCTCTCAGGAGTTCTGAGCATGTATTTGTAGACACTCCTGTCCCTTAAGTACAAATAAATAAAACCTCCAGGAGAAGTATATACCTTATGCTCAGTACTGTAATTTCTACACTTAGGAAATTGTCCAAATGTCCTCATAAAGAATGTGACTTTAATTGACCTGAAACCAATAACGTTATTAAACTGCTCATCTGAAAAACTAACTATCACTAGCATCATGCATATTTGTTTGACAAATATACTGTATCATTGCTCTTGTTATCTGTGCAGAGATACAGACTTATTTATAGGTTATCTAAAAAGTCAAGTAACAATTTCATGTCAAAGCAAATTATTTAAATGATGACACTGAATTTAGAACTTTGATCAATTTTTTCAGGGGATTTTTTTCAATGACTGAAAGGTTCGTCTATTAAAATATAATCCAATTCCATATAAATTAATTTCTTATATCACACTTTTATCACTGATGGTTGGCTTTCAAAGAACAAATTAAATCCCATTTGGATATTTATAGTTAGTTTCCCCTACTTATGTTTAATTCCAAAATTATAAGGAAAGAGGAGAATTCTCTAAGATTTTATTATCACTCAGTTTGAAAATACTGCACTAGGTAATACTTCGCGGTGGTGTGCTCAGAAATGTGTTACATACTCTCTCATACCCATTGCATCATTTTTGTTGGATTACATTTGCATAGTTGATAATATGATACTATTACACATCCATAATGGTTTTTCCAGTTTCCAGGAGTGACTGATACATGATGGTACTGAGAGACTTAACGTCCCTTCAGAGAATCATAATTTGTACGTGGACAGCAATTCGCTATTAGAGACAAGGAAACTAAAATTTAGGCAAGATGAACAGTATGCATCAAGCTGAAGAAAATAAACATTATGAGATAGTGTGTGTGGGGTGTGTGTTTAAATATGAGAAATATTTGAGCTTGTTTATATGCCAAAGACAAGTTGGAGTAGAGAGTTTGAAGACACAGTGGGGAAGAGTGAATAAGAAATTAGACAGACATGACTATGACTTCTTTACTTACTTATTTAACTTCCCTAAAGCTTTAGTTTCCTCACCTCTAAAGTGGGAATATTAATTTTACCTCCACATAAGATTTCTTAATATTAATTAAGATGCTGTATGTAAAGTGCTCAGCATAGTATTTAGTCAGTAAACTACTAGTCCATGTATTGCTTTCTTTACTGGCATAGAGGTTAAGAAAATGGACTCTGGATTCAGACTACCTGGATCAAATTCCTGGCCTTCTATTTACTAGCTTTATGAGCTTTGGGAAAATTGCTAAAACTTTCTATGCCTTAACTTCCTCAAGTATAAACAAACTCATCTCTGACCACTAAATAAATTGATGCATGTAAATTACTTTAAAGATTTGGTTATATGCTAAAAAATATAATAGGATTTTTGTCATTTTTTTCTTCTTCCCATACGTATTACTACTACACCACTGCATCAGTAGCAGCATCATGAGAAACAATTTTGTGAGAAGAATAGTTGTACTTAACACCTCATCTTTCCCATCTCTCAACACACTACCCTCTAGCTTTAGCATTTCTCTTCCCATACTTTCTTGTTCAGCATTAGGATTACTTTTCATCCTCCATTTGTAAAACTCAGTGGCTTCTTGTCAGTTTGTATTTATTTAAACTCCGTGACACCACTCCTCCTTATCAACTCCTTTCTTTTTGTAATTCCACTCCCAGTTTTCTTTGCACCTCTGGTTGTTCCTCCTACATTATATATAACATCTTAGTTCTACATTCACTTTCTTTCCAACATACAAAATTGGTGTGAGTCAGTGACTCTGTTATTAGCCCCTTCTTTTTCCTCACTCTGGACACTATTACTGGGCAATCACATCTATGCTTGAGGCCTCACCATCTAACATACAAATGAACACTACAAGTCTACCTTTCTTTCTTTCTGGTCCCACCATAAATATCGGAGCCTCAGAGATGCCTTTTCATATTTCCCAGATGAAGTGGGCCTCACAATTCTGTCAGAAATTTTATAATTTATAATCATCTAAAAAATTTGAAGAGGGAGGGTATAACTTAGTGGTAGAGTATGTGCTTAGCATGTATGAGGCCCTCAGTTCAATCCCCAGTAGCTCCATTAAAACTAAAAAAATAAGCCTAATTACCTCTGCCTCCCAAAATTTTTTTTAAAAAATTAAAAATGTATATGGAAAATTAAAATGACCTAAAATAGCCAAAATAATTTTTAAAGAGGTGGGGGAAGGGTGACAAATTAGCTCATTGGTAAAGTGCATGTCTAGCATGCATGAGGTCCTGGGTTCAATCCCCAATATCTCCATTAAAACAAAAAAAATTTTTAATTAAAAAAAATTGTAGTACTTCTCTCAAATTATATGTTCACTATCCTGTCTTCACCGCTAGCCTGTAAGCTACGAGGGTTCCAAGTCTATTCAATTGACCAGGGTGTCACAGTGTACTTCAGCATTCCATGCACATTTCTAATATTCAGTTATGTTTGTTAACTGGTCATTGGACTGAGTCTTGAGTTCTATAACTGAATATCTACACCATTTGCAAATATCAACCCAAGTGTCCCAAAGGCCTAAAAAGCATAAATCCAGAAAGCAAATATTACATACCTTTTCTGATCTTTATATGCTCCTACAGACTCATTGTTTGTGCCATGATTTGGGTGCAATAAATTTTCTTTGCAACTTCTCCAAGAAGTTATCTTAAAGGTATAGTCTAAATAGGAATTTTAGAGTAAACCTGTTTTCCCACTGGTCTATTGAATGAGTGATTGCTGTTAGTTAGTTTTACTTTATATATATCTTGGTGCATTGACATAGTTTCCCTTTGCTGTGTTATGAATAATTCCTTTATAAGCATATTACTCATACTTGTCAGAGACAGTATATATTTAGCATATTTTTGAATGTGTACCAAGGAACTATTCAAAAAGAGGTTCATTAATTTATGACAGACATATGGTAATAACAAAAATGAAACTTCTGTTCAGAGCAACATCGTGAGCTCTTATATGTCCCTGGCTTCTGAGGCCACTCTGCCAAGGTCATGGCTCTTTCCATAGTCATCTATCTGAAAGGTAAGGTCCTAAGTCATCTATCAGTAGGACTGGGACTTCAACTTCTGAAATATCAGCTGTGAGCTGAATTGTTCTGCACCTCCCTTTACAACCTTGAAATATGCCCCGCATGGAAACTGAAGAAGAGTCACTTGAAATTTCTTTATGCTGTGTCTGCCCTTTGCTGTAGAATTTGCTTTATCATTACTCTTGTGGACGTTGATAATTTTGTTTACACTAACCTTGTAGATTTTATTAAAGGCATTTCCCTTTCCAAGAGCCCATGTGGCTCTTCCAAAGAGAAAACTGGTTTTTATTATGATCATTGTCATCTTTGTCAAAAGGTAAAGAAATTGCCTTTGAATGGTTCCCTGCTATGCATTCAAAAATATGTAAAATATATACTTCTGCCATATAAGAGTAATGTGTTATTTTTAATAGAGGAGTTATTCCTAGTACTGCAAGGAATTTCAATAGCCTAAGCTGTATATGAGGCAAAAATCAGCAATATCAATCATTCATTCAATACCCCAATGGGAAATTTAGTTCATTTTTGAAATCTATTTATATTGTAATTGTAAAAAGTTTTTCTTGCACCCAAATAATCAAACATCAAACTGAGGAAAATGTGTTCAATCACAATGACAGTTACTTTCAGGGACATAAAACAGAAGGAAATAAATAACATCTTCATAAATAAAATCTTCATAAATGAAATCTTCATTTTTTTGGAGGATGAGTTTTTCTGAGAGTCACAAAATTCAAACAACACATCCTCAGCGAAGAGGAATTAGCTTGTCAATGTCATAGGAGGGAATGGCTTTGCATTATTTCCGTAGTTTAACAGTTAGTCTTGGCTGCTTTGATTTAAAAATCTATGTATTGATCTGGATGATCATATTTTATTTATTTCTTTATGGTACTGTGTGTACTGGTGTTGGTTGTTATATCACTTCAGCTGGTTTTAGTCTGCAGTGCATTTTGCTCTAGGTTAAAAAGAAATTAAGCTTAATTCATTTAGTACCTACTCTTTTAAATTTTGGAATTAGGAAGAGATAAGCCTTAAAGTTTTCATATTTACGTTGATTGCTTTTAAATTTTCTCATGAAAACCTAGAGCTATGTTCCTTTCCTCAGTCTGGTCTCTCTCAGGACTCTCCTTCCTGCCAAGATCAGCATGATTTTTGGATGCTATTAGCTTGCAAAGCTAAGGCATTGGGATTTACTGGAAAATAAAAATAGGTTTGAACTTGTTCATATTTACCTGCTGTTCTCAAGATGAAAACACCCAGGAAAGCAATTTGGAGCTGCATAAGACTTTTTTTTTTTTTAATTTAACCAGAAATTATTATATCTAATGAAAGCATGTCAGCTCAATTTTGCACCAGAGGCGAGAACCGCAAAGCTTTAGACGGTCATGATGTGGGAGAAGCTTAAAACCTTTGTTTTCTTTTTTTTTTTTTTCCTATTATTTACCCACCAGTCACGTATAAGCTTAATTTAAGAATAAGTAACTATGAACAATATGTCATTATAATTTTTCCTTGTCCGGAGACTTTACAATGATGGTTCTATCCAGGGAGTATACCCCACTTCTGATTGGTGGACACATACCTTCCTCAGAGTGACATGGCATGTGATGTGGGAGATGGAAATGTGTATTGCATGGTTAGAGGGATAGATACTTCCAGCACCAAATGTACTTAAAACCAGCCACCAATAGTGCCTAAATGACCTGCTATTAGAATTATTCTTGTTATCAGTTGGATTTTAATTTGAATTGGCACTGGGAGTCCATGTAAAACATGAACCTTGTATTCAGCAAGTTCTGGGCTCAAATCCAGATTCTACTTCTTATGAACTGTGTGGTCCTAGGCAAGAGACTTCTCTGAGATTAGATGTCTGCATCTGTAAAATAGAGACAAAAGCAATGGTTCATAGAACTTCTGTGAAGATTAGATGAAATGACTGAGTTGAGAAGTTTCTGGCATAGAGTAGGTTCAGAATAGATGTTCTTCCTCACCAAGTTTGAATATGCATTCAAGAAATACTTTTTTGGGGGTAAAGGCCCATGATTTCCTCTATTTGTATCTTAATAGCAATAGTTTTATCAAACCCAGAACACTTTAGCAGAAAATTGAGTCTGGAGGGCAACTAGTGAGGTACCAGAGTAGTGAGATTACAGTGATCACAGCAGGGACCCCACCTACTTGGTGTTTCCCTCTAGGGTTGCTTTTGTCCTCTTTCTAAAATCCCTCTTACACATGTACTTAGAATAAATGCATCCCAGTGTCTCCTTCTAGCTTTTTATTCTTTCCCCGATGTTTATGATCAAACTATGAGAGTATCTTTGCCTAATGAATGAAATGGATAATGGAAATACACTGTGACATTTTATTGTGTCTAAAAGTTTTATGCCTCATATTTACAAATCTGTCTTAAGTTATTAATCACTATTCCTGGGACCAAATATTTTTCTGGTTTTGTCTTTCCCCGGTACCCTGCCACATGTCTGCAGAAGTGCTCTTTTGAGAAGGAAGAAGACAAAACAGGCAAATGAAAAATGTATTTTTTTTCACAAGACTGAGGCTTTAAACCCCACCTATTCTCTCTCTCTGTCCTCCTCCCCTCGCTTCTTCCCTCTCCTTCCCTTCACATGAGTGTCTGTGCCTGTGTGCGTGTGTGTGACTGTGCGTACATGCGTGTGTCTCCCTGTAAAACTGTCATTGACAAAGAGGATCTGGAACGTGTTAATGGAAGAAAAACTGACAAGGTCCTGCTGCTTATTTTAGTGCAGAGAAGCAAATACCGAGTGCCTTAAGTATGTGTCATTCCGAATATCATTTTCTACTTTGAGGAGAAAAAAATCCCTGCAAGTTAATATATTTTTTCTTCTTTTGTACAAAATTGTAGACATTTAAAAATCACAATATAGGGCAGGGGTATCGGGAATGACTCACCCCTTGAGTCTCCTTAATTTGTCTCTCCAAAGAATTCAGTCTCAGTAATGTAAGATGTGAAGAGGTTAGAAAGTATTACCTTTTTGCATTTTAACATTTTGCTTAGTTTTCCAAGCATTATGCTGCCTAAACCATTACTCTTAAAGAAAACAAAACCAAAACCAAAAAAAAAAACAAAAAAAAAAACCAGCCTCTGAAGCCTTTCTCCAAACAAAATCTTTAGGGAAACCAAATGCATAGACGACAGCCACTGGAGTTTCTCTGATCGAAAAGGAGAGGGTTTGGTAGCGTTTCAGTCCTGTGCCCGCGTCCCTGCACCACCTGGAGTCATTTCTGCACCCTTAGGTGCAGACTTCAGAGGACTTCAAAGTACAGGCCATGATAAAGCAAACTCACTTCATAAGTGGGCAGCCTACTTATCTTTATAGTTTTCCACGCACACGAGAGGGATTTTGTCTTAGGCCTTCTCGTATCTTGGTCCACACACCAACGCCTGGCCTGGCCTTCACTTTCCATGTTCTAACAGGGCCAATGATAGCATCAGTAAAAGTGCCTTCTGCCTACACGCAGGCTCCACTGGTTTGAAAGAGCTCCTGTTCTGGAGTCTGTATTTCAGCCATGCATGTAGCACAGCTGTGAGAGAGCTGTTCTTGCTGCTTGGCATGTGGTCCGTTGGCTCTCTAGTTCCCTATTGCAAGTTAATCTACTCAAAGCATAGCCCCCTTTTGTTCTCCCTTTCATGGCTAGATCTTGATGAGATACAGATTTTCCAGGCAGTAATATATTGCTTAATCACAAGAAAGTTTAGCTTCATGGAGAGGCCTACGTAAAAGACATGAAATAAAAATGTGAGAAAATTCAACCCCAAAGTTATTGCAAATGTCTCTTCTCAATCATGTACACTCCAAGCAAAAACATATGAAGTCTTTTCTTAAGTATTTCAATTTGCCACATCACTTGGCATGTACAGTTGGGTTCATATATGCTCAAAGATTTTTTCAGATTTTCTTCTGATCTTTAAAAGAAAATAGTTTTATGTCTCATATCATTTCATAATTTGCAGGGAGTCCCAACACATCTGTGATTTTCTAAGTAATCCTCTATTACAATTTAAAATATATCCATCTCCTTTCAAGAAAATTCCTTGTACTTACTTGCAGAAAATCTGTAAAGTACACACAAAGTATGTCAAAATACTATGTGGGATATTTTCCCACAGGAATTTGAAATTACATTATTACTAGAGACAACACAACCATATTTATATACATGTAAACAAGATTAAATTGAAGTAATCAATGTCTAAGAGTAAAGACTGCATATCTCAGTCATTCAGACTTGGACACATTGAGTCAATTTCTCTTTTTCTTTGGCCCTCTACATATATTCATTTCTCAATCAATTCTGCATCCTCTGAAAGTCAGTTCTTTCTAAAGTAATGCTGTTCTTGTGATCTCTTGCTTGAACTCCTTTATCAGCTTATCATTATTCTCCTTCCACATATAATTTATCATCCCCTCTATAGCTAACAATTCCTTGAGGCAAAATTATGATCACAGTCCTACTCCGAGCCAAAAATTTTTCTTACTTTTTATGACCAACAGAGTAAAATATGTTACAGATAACAGTCTAATCCCAGTCACCTCTTTCTATCATGTCTGCATAATTGCAACAAACTCTTCACTAACATTTGCACTGTGAAGCACTGTGCTTTATCCATTTAGGTCTTGACCGCTTATGTCTTAGCTCCACACCTTTACTTGGAATGCTCTTGCTTTCATCGCCAAACCAGAATTTAATGCATCCTTGATGATCTAACTTACATTCAACTTCATGCTTTAAGATTTACCTCTACATCTCAGCAGGAAACAACAGCAGCAATAACAAACTATTCTCTGCACTTTATTTGAAATATGGACGTTGTCAAGTTATGTCATGTGTTCACCCTCTGCATATACGTCTTAGCTTCCCATTGTAAGCTATAAACTCCTGAAACAAAGGGAACAGGCTTCATTTATGCTTGCATCTTTGCTCAGCACAGTTCTTAATAGGCACTCATGGAACACTTGTTGAGTTGAATTATTTAATGACATATGAAATGCCCCAACTAGAACAGTACATATGACAGTTTTTTTCTTGTCCATGTTAACTTCACTTTAAAGGTGATTTAACTCTCTCATTGTACCTTAGGGAATCTTTCTTAGATCTACACGCTGCCTTCTTCCTGAACTCACTCATTCTATTTATGAAATCTTCTTCACATCCTTTACTTCAGGTATGCCCCCCTCAAAAAAATTCTCTTTGAACTTGTTGCTTTGTATTTTCTTTCATTCCCCAGTGTTCCATCTTTCACTCAAAAAGCTCTCTGCCATTCTTTGCCATCCCTTTTTCATCCCTTCACACACACACACACACACTATTATGGAACTAGGAAGTCAAGACTAGTCCAAAAATAAAATAAAAATTTATTACTTTTGTTATTGTGGTATTGTAAAGCAAAACCTCTCCATTTTTCTCCTTCCTACTTAGGGAAAAGCTGTCTTCTTCCCTGCTGTATGTTTCTTTATCTTGTGTGTCTTACACTTCACTTTTGACACTTCTAGTTACCAGACGTGTTGAAGTTTTTCCCCCACACCAACAAGTAATTCTTGGACACCAGCTGAGTGTCCTGCTATTTAACTTAATTCTGATACTATTTACCCAGAGATAACATCAGATCACATAGGTTAAGGGCTCAGTCCCATAACACTGAGACTGCTCCCCCTCCACACACACACACACACACACACACACACACACACACACACAGTCTCACACTTCAGATACTAGTCATGAGCCCAGATTATCACCTGTGCTTCTGACCAACTGGCTATAAATCAGAGGTTCCTTTGACCTCCCTCCTTAATTTTGATTAATTTGTTAGAGTGGTTCACAGAACTCAAGGAAACACTTTTGTTTGTCAGTTTATTAAAGGATAAGATAAACGATACAGATGAAGAGCCAGATGAAGAGATACATAGATAGGGAGAGGGTCCAGAGCACAGGAGTTTCTATACCTGTGGAGTTAGGGGTGTGTTACCCTCCCAGCATGTGGATGTGTTCACTAATCTGGAAGCCCTCTAAATCCCATACTATTGGGATTTTATGGAGGCTTCCTCATGTAGGCATGATCAGTTAGTTATTCCATTTCCAGCCCCTCTCCCCTCTTTGCAGGATGGATGATAGGTTGAAAATTCAAAGCTTCTAATCATGGCTTGGTCCTCCTGGTTCTCAGTCCCCATCCAGGAGCCATCAAGGAGCTGATCCAAAGTTGCCTCATTAGAACAAAAGATGCTCCCAAGTGCTCTTATCACTTAGGAATTTAAAAGAGTTCTAGGAGCTCTGTGCCAGGAACCAGGGGTATATGTATATTCATTCGATTATCTCACAGATATGACTATCCTATTTTCCTGGTTGGATATTTTAGATATAAAATATAGTATTCTTAATGACTAGCAATAAGATTCAGGAGAAACATGAAATGATTATTAATTTTACTTAGATGTGAAGCAAGAAATAAAAATAAATTCCAAGAAAAAACAAGCAAGTTTGAGTAGGAGAGAAATAAGTAAAAGAAAGTATTGTTTCATATTCAATTACCATTTATTACTGTTTTTCCCATTTTTTTCCATGTTGGATCCTTTTCTATTTTGCTCACATTTTGCCTCTGTGATCTTTAATATTTCATTGCTTGTTCTCCTTCTTTTCAAGAAGTAAATATTTCTCAAAATACACACACACACACACACACACACACACACACACACACACACACACTTAGGCTTGTTCAAGTGAAGATTTGAAGGATGTCAACTCTGCTTAAGCTGATGTTTTGCATCCTTCACATTCTGGTTCATTCCTAGAAAAAAAGAGGAAATTGTAGGGAGGTTTAAATCAGGTATGTGACAAAGAAATCAGCTAATTTAAGAAGAAATCCTCAAGATTATGTACAAAGTGAGTTTCTGAACATTAAAACAATCTTCAAAGTGATTTTGATAATTTCCAAGCCAAAGAGAAGGGAGATTTTGTATTAGTGATTTAAAAAGTCTTTTTTTATTATTCTTACCTCTACTCCTAGAGTTGACCAGATTATTAGACGGATATCTTTATACATGTGGAAGAGGAAATGGCCAAATGGTTCCACTGAGCCATGTTAAATGTCAAGAGAACATTTTCAGTAGTAATTACATCTTGATTGAACATTTGTGGGTTAAACTCAGAAAGTAGCATGTGAACAAAAGAGGCATAAGAATGCAGGATAAAATTAGGATACTAATTTGTGGAGTCTGAGGTAGGCAGACAAATGAAAAAGCAGAAAAACTAGAAGGCATACCTTGGAGACAAGTATAGAGGTCAAAGGGTTGAAGTAAATCATAACGGACCAGAAATATTCAGATAAGAGAAGAAATAGAGGTAGAGATAAATATATATAATATATATATTTAAATATATATATATAGAGAGAGAGAGAGAGATCAATGCTTAATTAGGACAAATTTGAAGCCTCAAAACAGAGGATAAATAAGGTAGAATGGAGTGAAAAAAATCAAAGAAAAGACTAAAGCAAAGCCAGAAAGCATTGAATCAAAGCAAAAGTTAATTTTATAGGTGAAGTGTTTGCGGGGGGGTAGGAAAAGAGAAAAGAGGATCAAAGCACAAAGGTAGAGTGGAAAAATGATGTCCAGTGGAAGAGGAAAGAAAATGCAAATGACTAACTATTTCCACTTGTAAGGTGGTGGAGAAAATGAATAAATACGGGTTAGTTTTGTAGCTCACCAAATGAGGTGAAGAATATCATTTCCATTAATCACTTTTTACATTCAGGAAAATCTGGGAAGGCAAGGTTAAAAGCAACACGTGAGTATTAGAACATTAAAGAAACAGAAAGAAAATAAGTATAACTCCTGGTTAGTTTTTATCGCATAGTAAGTAACAAGAGAACGAAAATGAAAACAATTCCATTCAATAAGAGAAAGAGAAAAATAAAATGGAAGATCAAGAAGATGATCAACCTGTGAAACCCCAAGACTAGAAACAAATATTTGGGAATTTGTTGATTTTCAAGAAATAATTTGTATAATTATGTTTTTATGACAGTTTAAAAAATAAGTATCACCATAGAGAAGCAAGGCAAAAGCAAAACTATCAGGATAGGAAAGGGGATTGTGACTATGAGGTGAGTAAAGAGGGAGAAGTCCAATGGAATAGTAAATATTTGATACAGAAAACCTCTAAAGAGAAGAATAAAGGTCTTAGATAAACAGCTGAAAGAAATAGATGTGAAAAAGAGAATGCAAACAGGACACAAGCATATTAAGTACTGATTGTGCTGTCCAAAATATATATAAGGTACACATAATTTGGTTACAGCTGGTTTACAGCGTTTCATCTCAACAACTCCATGAGTGGCAGAAATCTGAAAATGCTATTCCTTAGGGTTATTTTAATGAGGCCCAGCAAAGAAAAACGACTCAGGTTTGCAATCGTTTATCTGATCTGACCCTGCCGCATAGATTTGAGCTGAGGGTAGATGGCACAGCAAACATAACGGAAAGATAAACAAGAGGATGTGACAAAGAAAATAATAATTAGGCACATGTAAGCTTAGAGGGAGAAAGAGAAGACAGCACTTCAGTTGTCAGCAATTTTGTACCCCAGCCACTAAGTACTGGCTAAAATCTTCCATTGAAATTCTGCCCTGCACCACTTTCTTCATTGCAAGCACAGCCATTCATCAGTCCTTTCATGCTGGTTCAATTAAATCCTATAGAGCTCCAAGGCAATGTAGCATCAGCTCTGGTGAAGAATTTCAATTTCGTACACAGGCCTGTAAATATGCTACTGTGGATAAATTGGCCATCGGGGTGACAGAGAGTAGCAAGCGAAAATGTGTGATTACAGCTAGTTTCAGCATGCTAGCAAGCTGCTGAGCCGTTACTGTGAGCAAGACAATGTTTCTTCCTCCTCTGCTTCTCTAGTGGTTCTGCTCTTTCCATATTAGCTATCTCCAGGCAAATGCTGTTGGTCTGATTGATATTTCTCACTTAGGTACTTTCACAATAACCCTGATCTAGATTTTGTAAGAACTAAAATCTAACTTACCCCTCAAACCCCTCTTTCCTCTGTCTACCATTTTCATCACACACCATCCTAGGCCCTCCAGTCTTAGGGCTGCAGGAATATAGCTGGTTTTGGTTTTGTTTTTACCCCTCAGATTAATGGCAAAATGAAGGACCCTCACTTACTTCACTTTTGACTTTTTCTGCATTGATTTTCTCATTTTTATGTAATACTTACACAACTGATCTTACACTGTGGAGGGGGAAAATGATTTAAAGTTATTAGCTAAAATATGTTGTAGACAGAAGCCATACTTCCTTCAAAGCAAATAACTTCTTAAAAATCGTAATATTCTTTTAAAGAAAAAAGGTTTATTTTATTCGATCAAAAGTGCTTTCCTCTACTATGCTAGTGATCTCAAAAACTTGCAGAGATAAGAGCTTTGGTATTAACAGGGAGGGAAAAAAAATTTCTGTGCATGGAAATTTCTGGTATTTGTTTGTATTTATCGCACACAATGGAATTCGTTCTGTCAAAAGAGACAGATGCAGGATTTTCCATGTTCAATACAATAAATAAGATGCTAAAGCCTTCAGGTTTAAGAGTTTGCAAACAGAAAATCTCCACTGGAGGCAACTATGTCATCACTTTGAGATCACTAACCACAATGCACCGAATTTTAGATTTTCTCTCTCACAGATTTTTTTTTCTTAATACAAAATTCATATGAAAGTGTATTTTGTGTTGAATATTGTAGGTAAAATCTGTAAACCAGAAGATCTTTATAAGCTTCTGTAGCCAGTTATCAGTCAGCAACCTCTCTTGTTGCTACTTCATCTAATATTAGAAATCATAATCCCGCTCACCTAAAAACTTTATATGCTTACCTTGCACTGTTCTTTCCATTGTGTTCCAGTTGTATGTCATCTGAGTAGAATCAACTCCACTGATACATTTTGTGTAAAAGTAAATATATTTGGATAGAGTTGGATTAATAATGTCCTTTAATCTAAAATCAGCCTTTTGAATTGTGGTTTTACTTTTTTGAAAAGAAGTGTGATAGAAGTGTGTTTGGGTTACAGACTGATTTCTCAGAGAAGCATTCAAAACACCTGGTTGAAAAATACATGGATGTCTCCCTTTTTAAAAAAAAAAAAAGAGGTAAGCAGGGACATGTTTTAAAGCAGAATAGCTCTCGAAATAGATGAAGAAGTGATTTTGAGCATATTAAATGGTAATACAGGCTGAGGCATGGTCCCTTTTTTTTCTGACAGTTAACCAGTGTCTAGGATTTTAATATCTTTCCTAGACCTGTGTGTCTTTTACAGTGAATAGAAGTAAATGTGTTTTCATCCTTTATACAGAGTGAAAGTAACTATGTATATATATCCTAATTAGGTCTATTTGAAAATATACCTGAGTCAGATAAAAGGT
The DNA here is from genome assembly GCF_009834535.1 of Camelus ferus. Classification (NCBI taxonomy): domain Eukaryota; kingdom Metazoa; phylum Chordata; class Mammalia; order Artiodactyla; family Camelidae; genus Camelus; species Camelus ferus. The sequence continues at coordinate 48,910,511 of NC_045701.1, forward strand.
TTTCACAAGTCCAAGGTTAGTGATTTTACAACAGATCTTAGATTTTTATCAGAACCTTCAATGAGCACTCCCAACTTTACCTGTTTTACATTCTTACAGACACTTACATAATTCTTAGAGCTAACTGGCCAAATGGCCTTACAATATTGATACAAACTGCAGTGTAATGGTGAAGTGATGGGTTTACATTTGGCAGATTTGGATTGAAATCACAGCTCTGCTACTTATTGGTCATAATAATTATTTAGTGTTTATTATTTTATGATCACGGTAGGAAGCACTTTACAGAGATGACCTCATTTTAGCCTCGTCTCCAATTTCACACAAGAAGAAACTCACAGTTCAGGAACTTAAACACAACTACTAAGTGGTAGAGACAGGGAAGACTTACCCAGCTCCCCACAGAAACTCGTGGGCTCTGTGCATGTACGCTCAATTGCCACATAGAAAAAGAAAGAAAGAATTTTGAATTAAGACAGCAAACAAACAAAGAAAGAAATAAAAACAGCTAAAATGAGGAAGTGAACTCAGACAGAAGGGTATTAGAGAGTGGAACCCTCTCCTGCATGCTACTCAGACTTTTTCTTGAGTCCTGCCATAAATTTGAAAAACAAATTAATAAAGATCATATTCTTAGTTAACAATGACTTATAATAAAATTAGGAAGTGGCTTATAATTGCTTAAACAAAAGCCTTTACCTGAAATTAAATTAAAATGTCTTCGTCTATAAAAAGGGCTTTCAAGTAATGATAAACAAGAGCGGTCTTTGAAACAAGCCCTTCAGTGCAGCAGGAGAATGTGTCACCATTAAATAAAATACCACCTCAAAGTTCCCAGAGCTCCAAATTCACACACCAGTCGTACAATATGGATCTCATGTCTGTCCTTGAATGCATCATTTGTCCTCATCAAGAATTAACTAATATATTTAACACGCACTCATATTTATGTCTGTGTAGGAATCATAATTTTACTTGTTTTTGAAAATTATCTCAACACTGATCACAATTAAACATACAAAGCCATCATTGGTATATTTAAATCTACTTTTTTTCTTGATCAAAACATTTCCTCTCTCCTCTAATCTTTTAAGCTATGTGTGAGTGTATGTCTGTGCTTGTGTGTGTGTGTTGCGGATGACAAAGTGCATTAAGGAGATGATTTTATTCAGGCTGTTGCAATAGGGAGAGTATTCTTTAATGAGAGATAACTCAAAAAAAAAAAAAAAAAAAAGACTGGGGACCTGGGATTTTATAGAGGTAAGTAGTGGAGTCAGTAAGGTTTTGTTTACATAAAGTAGTAGGCAGGACCATGTAGTATAATGATTATAGGTACAAACATTGATAGCAAACTTAAAAGAAAAGCAAAGAAATTATTATTTTAAAAATCAGGATAGGAGTCCCTTTAAGGGAGAGGAGGAAATGGGATCTGTGAATGATAGACAGGCTATTTCTAAGACTGGAAGTGTTCATTTCTTAACCTGGGGGATATTTTCTCTTTGTAATTTAGTCAGGAAATTACGTATATGAGTGTCACAATTAACAAAAGTTCATTTCATTTTTAACTTACCAATTGTTCTAGCACCAGGTATTGAGCAGCCCATCATTTACTCAGAGATCTGTTATGCCACTTTTGTACTATATCAAGTATTTACATAACTGGAAGAAAATAGCTAAATTCAATTAAAAAATTTGATAGTAGATTAATATCTGGTATACAAATAAAATTTCCCCAAATCAGCAGACATATGACAATTAGCTCTTTAGAAAAATTACAAAAGATGTAAATAATCACTTCACAGAAGAAAAATAAGTGCCCCAAACAATATGTATACTAATGTAATTGAAATATGATAAAATCCAACATTCTTTTTTTAAAGACAATTTTTTACAAAAGTTTTAGGCAAAACTTCTCACATCAAAATTGAACAGAAAGTATTGAGTTTTCCCATATACCTCTTGCCCCAACACACACAGCCTTGTCCATTATCAACATCCCCCATCAGAGTAGTACATGTGTTATAACTGATGACCCTACATAGACACATCATAATAACTCAAAGTCCATAGTCTGCATTACTGTTAACTCTCCATATTGTACATTCCTTGGGTTTGGACAAATGTATAATGACATGTCCACTATTATAACAATACAAAGTATTTTCACTGACCTGAGAATTCTCTGTGCTCCACAAATTATCCCTCCACCCCAGACAAACCATGATTTTTTTTTTTTTACTATTTCCATAGTTTTGCCTTTCCAGAATATCATATAGTTGGAATCATACACTTATGTAGACGTTTCATATTGGCTTGGCTTTTTTCACTTAATAATATACATTTAAGTTTCCTCCATGTCTTTTCATAGCTTTATAGCTCATTTCTTTTCAGGACTGAATAATATTTCAATGTCTGGATGTACCATGGTTTATTTATCCATTCACCTGCTAAAGGACATCTTAGTTGCTTCCAAGTTTTGGCAATTATGAGTAACGTTGTTATAAACATGAACATGCAGGTTTTTGTGTGAACATAAGTTTTTAACTCCTTTGGGATAAATACCAAGGAGCATGATTGCTTGATCTCATGGTAAGAGTATGTTTAGTTTTATAAGAAACCACCAAACTGTTCCAAAGTGTCTGTACCATTTTCTATTCCCACTAGCAATGCATGAGGATTTCTTTTTCTCCACTTCCTTTCCAGCATTTCCAGTATTCTGGATGTTGGCCATTCTAATAGGTGTGTAGTGGTATCTCATTGTTGCTTTAATTTGCATTTCCCCAATGACATATAAGGTAGAGCATCTTTTCATATGCTTATTTGGCATCTGTATATCTTCTGTAACATTTATTGCTGATAAAAACTCTACCTTGGAATAGAAAGGAACTTATTTAATCTGATATGATATATCTATTGAATCATACGGCAAATATAAATCCAAAGGTGAATATTAAAGTCAGTCCATAAAATTAAGAACAGAACAAAGGTGCTTGCTCTATTGGGTTACAAACCTTATGGGGCTTCTCAAATTCCCCTGGCCCCCTTCTTCCATCTTGGTTAGCACACCTCCATTTTCAAACTTAGACAAAATACAGCATAAGACATGGGATCTGACTTCCAGAGCAGCCACCAGATAACACAAATCAGAAGTTCATTCATTAATGGGCTTTGCCAGTGAAAAGTGAGGAACAGGAGAGGGCTAGATAAATTCTCCCTCTCTCTCTCTTCTGGAGAAGATTCTGACTTGCAGTTCTCCTTCTCTAGAAGAGCCCCATATGCCAAGCAAACACACCTAATGAGCAATCTGCTGCGTCTGTTTGTGGCTCATTGTAACACATTGTATTCATTGTATTTTGTTGTTTTGCATCTGACCTTGATTCACTTCCTTTTATTTGCCACTCACCATTGTGAACTTCCATGTCACAAAAGGAGTATCATCTCACACTCTACTTTCTGAAGGAACTCAGCTAAAATTCCTCCTCTCTCCATTTCTACTTCACATCATATTGGAGGCCCTAATAAGCAAACTAAGAATAGAAAATTATATGAAGATTGGATTGTTTAAAAAGCTTTCATAATCTGCAGAAGATATGACTACCTATGTACAAAATACAAAATATAAAAGAACCAAAAGGATAACTCATTAGGATAAACAAAAGAGTTTAACAAGATTATCTGTTAAAAGATCAATATATAAAATTTAGTTGTATTTCTCCATACCAGTAATGAAAGATTAGAAAATATGAACTAAAATATATAGTTTATAATAGCAGTAAAAACATATTTTTCTTGGAGTAAAATGATACATTTTCTTAATAGAAAATTTATAAAATTTTATTGAATGACTTTAAGAAAATCAAAATAAATAGATAGATCATATTAATGAAAGAAGAGATACAACATCATACACATTTGTCCAACTTGGTCTATGGATTTAATGCAATTCAGATCAAAATCCCAACATGTTTCCTCAAAACTGACTAGCTGGTTCTATTTAATATGAAAGTGCAAGGTTATTGAAGAAACACAAAACTGTGAAGGGAATAGCCCTACAATGCCGAGAATTATTAGAAAGTCATGAGAAGAAAGATAGTCTGATTAACCGGACAAAAGAAGACAGAACTGAATCCATAAGTTTATGGAAAGCGATGCACTCACTCTTCAGTAAATGGTACAGGAAATTGGTAATTCATAATTTAAAAAAACAAAATTAGATTCTTCTCATATCACACATAAAATTTAACTCCAGATTGCATACTTTAAAAATGAAAGCAAACTCATACAAACATTAGAAGGAAAGTATAGAATATGTTTAAAACCAAGAAATGGAAAAATGTTTCTTAAAGAAAAGATGAGAAGTAAAAACAATAAAGGAAATGACTGATAAATCCAAATGCACTAAGCTTCATTTTAGTTCATTAAAATACTATAAAGAAATCAAAAAGATAAGCCACAGATAAGCAGGAGATAAAAGCAACACATAAAATAGATAAAGGTCTTGTATTCAGAAGAAGTCTAAATTCAAAGGTGAGATACAAACAGCCTTGCAGAACACTTTGACAAAGGGGAGATATGCCATTTCTAGAAGGAAAATGGATAACCAAAAAGCTTTTGAAAAGATGTAAAAAGCTCCTCAGAGAAATGCAAATTAAACATAAAATTAGCTATTATTTCAAAGTTAAGACATTGTCTAAAAGTTTAAAAAGTCAAGAAATGATAGGTATTCGGGAATGAGAACTCTCACATGTTGCTAGTGGAAGTATGCTTTGAAAGGCTTTTTGGAAAAGTATTTAGCATAACCTGGTAAGGTTGAACCAGTCTATTCCCTCCAATTCTATTCCTAGATATTTTCCCTTGAGAGATTCTTGCACTTGTATACCAGGAAGTCTGTGCAATATGTGATATCCTGGAAAGCACATGGACTAGGGCAAGAACCTCTTTTCACTCTAGTTTAAAAGCAGGAATACATCCCCAAATCATGAACCCCATTTTGATCATTGATACCAATTCTGAGTTAATCAATCTCTATATTGATAACCAGCCTGATACTTTTTTCTAGACCTGCAGGTCTTTTCTTAGTCTTGATAATACTTCTATCAGGAGTTGAAGTCCTATGTATGGCTTACTCCAGTTTTCAGGACTTACGTCCTAATATCTGTTGAGAAACCTTTTTGCACTGAGATTACTAAACTTCATTGGTCTTGGAACTTCCATAGCCTTTCTCCACCAGCCTGTAAAAAAGGACTAGAACTTTCTTGAAATTGTATCAGTTCTAATGACTGCTTACCAAGTGTTTCTTGCTTCCATATTTTCTATTCTTTAAAATTGTTCTACTCTCAGATGGAATTAGAACTCCATTCCCAGTGATTATATTTCCAGATTTCACTCTGGTCTGACACATCTCACCATAGGTATTCAAAATATGTAGGTTCACCTAATAAATGGAACATATCTGATCTAATAGCATACCCATCTTAAGACAGAAAGATTTACCTTTCCCATAGGTACTTCATATTTGCGTGAACAGTGCACTAGTTTTTTGTTGGTAATAATGAGCCTCATTACATTATTCAGACTACATTTTGTTATAAGACTCCTCAGGGACATTATTATAATCAGTAAGAGTAAGCTTAACCAGGTCTTCTATAAATAAATTCTAATTCCTTCTTATTACATGGTAATATTTATCAGGATTTCAATTTTTATTCTCTTCTCAGCTCAAAACATAATGCTTGATTTGTTAAATATTACAAATTTTTAGACAAATGATTCATCTATAAAACTTTTTGTTCCAGAAGAAGTGATTCCTTCTTTCTTCCTCACTTTTGTTGATTGGCATGTGGTCGGATGGAATATGAAACTATTGAATCTGCTAGAGTAGTGACTTACTGACAATCTCAAATGTGTGTTTACATATACACACACATAGAGAGACAGAGAAAGAGGATGTTTGCAAATCAGAATGTAGCATGAAGATTTTTTTGTAATTATGTGTGAGTTGGTTGCATTGGTGAGGTTAAGTTCAAAATGAAAGACAATGCCTAGGCTAGCATTCTTTATGATCTTATGATAGGAATCTATGCTTTTTTACGGCTTTAATTTATACAGTCCATTATTACATTTTAATATACCTCTTAAAATGCTTGATGATAAATACAAATGCTTTCTCTAACTTAATCATAACCTTTCATGGTTCATTAAATCTATAATAACATATACCAATATGCTACTGTAACTTATAAGTTGGAAATAGTAAATTTTCATTATCTTTTATACTGCTATAAAACAATTATAATATTCCATACAAATAATTATATACATAAGTAAAGTTGTATCTAAATGCTTTAACCAATATATTAACGAGAAGTAAAAAGTTAAAATAAGACTAAATTGTGCAAGCTACAATAGTTATTTCACAGAAATTTTATGTGTCTTCAGTAGAAAATCAGAATTAACCTACCAGGGAATAGTGAATATTATGGCTATTAAACATTTTCACACTTGGATTCAAATGCTTCATTGTTACTGGTCTTACATAGAAAAACAACGTGTACAATGTATACTTTAAACATGAATTTTAAAGATAACATCGAAAGATATTAAGATTCCATAAATAAAAGTAGGTACACTTTAGATTTCACTTCATGGCCAGGGTAATTATATTAATAAGCATAACTAATACACAGTGAGTTCCTTTAAAATTATAATCATTTAATAATAAACAATAATGATAATAAACAATGTTCATTCAGAGAGTACTATGGCCGAGAAACTGTTCTCATAACTGTCATAATAGTCTTTATTCTACAGATGGGATTGTTTTGAAGTTTAGGCAACTAAAGCCTCCGAAAATTTTAATAAATTGCTCAAGGTGAAAGGAAAAGTATAGGGCAGAACCAGGATCCAAATAAAAAGTCCATGTGTTCCAAACATTTACTTCTTCAATAGCTTTACCAAACCAATTTTCAATATTTTCCTGATTTTAATGGTCATTTCTCTATCAGCAGGAGTTTGCTCAGGGAAGCAGAAGCACTAAGAGTCATTTGGAATAAGAAAGGCATGATAGGAAGTAAACTTTGCAGAATAATGGGAGCAGCTGGGATGGGAATAATTCTGAAGGGGATAGTGGGTGATCAGATAAAAGTCACCAAAGCCACCCAACAGGGACCATGAAAAAGTCTACTGAATGCTGCTGTCTCTCTTCTTGCAGTGAGCCTAAAGTCCTTACAAGTCAGAAAGACAGGCAATTGGGAAAAAAAGAATTTAAATGCAAAGTGAAATGAAGTGTGGATAAAACTGACCCCACAGGCAAATGCAACCCATGAGGACAAACTGAACCGCAAAAGGACAATCTAGAATTGAAGTCTGTCAGTGCATCAAACTCCAACAATGTGGCGAAACACAAGTCTGTGTGCCCTTCAGCACAAATACACACATGCCTGGGTCTCAAAGAAAGTAAAGGAAAAACTCTAGCAGGGGGTATAGGAACTGAAGTTAGGCTGTTGCCGTCTATCTGTGAGATGAGTCAGCATACCAGCCACAACAGTCATGAACTACAGTGGTGCCTGGGGCTCTGCACCAACTTTGTGAGTATAATTGTTGTTGCTTCCCTCTGCCTTCCAAACCTCATACAAATTTCCCCTGTGATCAAGCACCCTAGAGGGAAGAAATTCTGGGAAATATATTTTCAGCTTATGTAAGATAACACAGTAAAAAAGTCATTGCATCGCACAGCATTTAGATGTAAATTTTGGATAATGCAATTAAAAACTCTATTATATGAAATTTGCATATATAAAGTAAGGTAAAGTTACCATGGTATTTTACAAGGTACATACATACACCAAATTTTAAAAAATCACAAGACTTCCACCTAGCAAGGAAGATTATGTACTTTAAGTGACCTTCCCACTAATACATAACTAGATTCTGCCTATAATCTTACTTTTAATTATGTTTCTAGATTCACTAGAAAATAAATCTCAAAAGGCCTGAAAATAGAAGCAAACAAACAATAGCAAGTTGAAATTGGAGCAGAGAGCTGTGAATGGTTAGCACATTCAAGGCAGGGACGTATATTTTCCACAGACACATAACAATATATAATCCTTACAGAACTTAAATGTGTAGCGAAGTCAGAAAGCTCAGCCTGAAAACTCCACATTCTTTTTTTTTTTACTGAGGTGTAGAAGTATAGTCAGTTACAATGTGTCAATTTCTGGTGTATAGCACAATGCCCTAGTCATGCACATACATATGTATATTCATTTTCATATTCTTTTTCATTAAAAGTTATTACAAGATATTGAATATAGTTCCCTGTGCTATACAGAAGAAATTTTTAATCTATTTTTATATATAGTGGCTAACATTTGCAAATCTCAAACTCCCAAATTTACCTCTTCCCACCCTCTTTCCCCCAGTAACCATAAGAAACTGACTCACAGACATAGAGAATTCCACATTCTTGATCCTTCATGACAAAAGAAATTGGTTCCAGGATGGCAGCATCCCAGGGAACAGGGAAAATCCACTATAAATCCTCTCTGGTGGAAAAAATACCCAACATAGACCTTGGTATCCCAGAGAATAACTTAAGCAAAATGTAATCCAACAATAAAAAAGTTAAAAGAACAAGAAAAGAAGAAGAAAACAAGGCACTATGAAATACAAATGAAAGCAAAAACAACAAATAATAAATTTAGATCCCCTATGATTCAGATACTGAAATTATTAATTATAAAATATAAAGTAATAAAGTATAAAAGCGTGAAGAAATAAATATAAAATAAATATGGAATAAAGAAAAAGTAATGAAAAAGTTGCTATTTTAAGAAAAAAATAAGTATAGCTTCTGAAAATAAAAAACACAGTTGCAGAGATTAAAATCTCCATGGATGGGTTAAATAACAGACAAAAGCCAGCTAAAGAAACAGTAATGAACAGAAAAACAGGATATGCAGAAAATATTCAAATTCTGTGCAAGAAAATGAAGAGATGGAAACATGAAAGAAACATGGGGGATATGATGAATTCTAACATATATTTAATCTGTGTTCACAAAAAAGAGAATAATGAAATTAGAGGAACAGTAATATCTGCAGAAATAACAGATGAGTGATTTCCAGATCTGATAAAAGAGCAGAATCTTTACAATTATAGAAGTAGAAAGACTAGGTTACAGCAACCAGGATCATGTAACAAAGAGAAAGTTAAAAAAAAAAAAAAGGTAGATGATAGATAGACAAATGATATATAGGGCCCTGGGACTGTGATAATGGACTAGAGTCCACTAGCGGCCCAGTAACATCTGCATCTAATACCATTTATGCCTGAAAACTTCAGGGGGCTGTGAGCTGGTGGTGGGAGGAGAGACCTGGTGTTTGGCAGAAGGACACTGCTTCCTCTGTCATGATTCTCTCCTGAATACTGCATTCCGCCTGCAAAGGTTCAGTGGAGGATGATCCACAGGTGGTTTTCATGATGGATTTGTGGCCTCTAAACTTTGCAGGGGCCAATATCAGGCCCTCCATTTTATCTTTGCTCCAGAATGATGAAAATGCTTCCTGTGCTTGGGTCAGTGAATGTAATCGAGGGTCAGCCTGGGCAGACAGTGGTACAGTCCATACCCTCCTATGTTATGATTCCATGCTCAGACCTGCCTCAGCACAAAGCTTGTATTTGGGATTTTTATATCATGTTGGGACCTCCTTCCCTTTGGTTATTGTAAATGGAAAAATTTCAGTCAGATTTCCTTACATATTTTTATCCATCCAATCCTTTGCTTCTACATTTCTTTCTGCCTAATTACTTTGCAACATGACCAGAGGCTCAGTGCCCCTGTTGTCTGAGTGGTGTTGCTGCTTGGTTTCTTCAGTACTCTAAAACAGAGTAACCAAATGGCTTTAAAGAATATTATATATATATGTATATAATTTTTTATATAATATATACATATATATCTATGCATATACAGTATACATATACATATATGTTTCAGAAGAGGAATCAGAATCCAGCATCCATCAAAGGATGTATTTAATCCTTCAAGTCCTCTCCTGTCACTATCCTCTCATCCTGAGGCTGTGAAAAGCAGATAGTTAGCAATACCCAGTCCTCAAACTATGGTGCTGAGAGAGAAAACTAAATGAACAAAAAATAAACATTTTATGAAAGGGTGACTAGAGAAATTTCACCTACAATCTTCCAGACTAAATAGAAGGTCTGGGTAGAACAGTATATATCACACATATACAGTATAGAAATAATGGCATGACAGTCATATAATCATTCTTTTGAGAAACAGGAGAAGGGAAGAAAAGAAGCAATAAATATTGAATGAAAAAAAGGTGGGTAAGGTAGATAAAATATCGTTTGGAAGGGAAAAAAAGAAATAGATCTCCATAAATAAGTCATACGTAGAAGATAATTGGTAAAGCACAATTACATTTTTCAAAAGGAGCTCCAAAAATAGGCGACAAAATGGAAAAAATATGAAAATGGAAATTATGAAACTAAAGATAGAAAACAACAAAAACTCAAAACAGAATACTGATTCAAATTAAAACTAGAACTCAGATGACACAACTGATGGGAAGTACAGTTGCAAAACAGAATGTTAATGTTGTAAATCATGAAAAAAATTAATAACAGTACAAGCAACAGAAATTAGAAACTGAGAAGCAGGGAGGCAGGAGCAAATGTAATAATAACCATGTTAACTGTTATAAATTATTATCAACTTGGGGTACTTAATATGTGAAAGGCACAATCGTTTTCTCAATGAATTATCTCATTTAATCCTAAAAACAACCTTATAATCATAGTATCCTAATCCCATTTTATAGTTGAAAATTGAGGAATGGCTATATGAAATAATTTGCCCATGTAAATACAGAAGCAGATTCAAATCCAGTGATCCTGACACCAGAGCTTCCCTTATTATCCACTGTTAAGCATGATAATGACCTCATTTTGAATTATTATTAGTCAATGAACTATTATGTAGCTGCCTTTGACTTTAATCATTACTTTTTACATTACTTACCTTAAAAAAAAAAAAGAATATGTAGATATTCTTAGGAAAACAATGAAGTCATTACTCCAAAGGAAAAAAAAACCAAAACACCTATGTCATTAATATGAAGGCAGGAGATTTTGGGGGCTAAACAATCTCTCAGTTCAACCCTTAGGTCTGTAGTGACGCTTTAAGAACCAGAAAGCCCTAGCTGAATTTTGTCAGGGTGGGCAATACAAAGCTGCTGAAGTGGAAATAAAATGCCTGTCAATGTTACTGACAGCCAATTCATGTCAGAGCCAGTGTGTATATTTATAAAAATTAAGGATTCCAGGCTAAATATGCTTAGTGTAATTCCATACCTTGAGGGAGGGAGAGATATGGTGGATTATTCAGTGATTATCTGTGGAACATGCTTTTTGAAAGTTAGTAAATTGATATGATACATGGTCCATTTTCTAACTGATTCACTCAGTATTTTCCAAAACCTGAAGATTCCATCAACAAAATCGAAGTTTTATAGGGCAACATTTGCTTGAATTTAGTTAACTGTACTTGTATTTTTATTTTAAATGAGCAGACAGTTCTATTTCATTGCAGTAGTGCATGAAATTATGAATACATATGTTCCCAAATTAATTTTCCATTCTGAACAGAAATTTAGAAATAATGAAGAGCTGTGCAATACATAATTAAACTGTATTTCAGCTCAACTGTCTTATCAATTTTTTAATAACTAGAATGGTCTGGAAATACAAAAATGCTGAAAAAACAAAATCATGGCTTGGAGAACATAAATTGGTGGGATTTTTGTCAAGAAAAATAAGTAAGTGGAAGTATTCTTCTATCAACATTAAAGAAAATGAAATTTATATATAATAGCTTATAATAGAAAACTGTAGGGAAGAGTCAAAAAATACCCCTTGATGACACCTTCCTATCAATTGTTTAATGCAGTAATTTTTAATCATTCATTTCCTTTTCATCCACCTATCTATATGCATACACAATCATAGTTACCAATCTCTGAGGGCAAGGATGTTCATGATCTTTTACTTGGCTGCCTCCCTGTATTTAGTGAGTGAGTACAGAGTTCCAAGTTGAAGGCTAAGATGTTTGAGAAGTTTGAGACCAAAGATAAGGATGAATAATAAAGATGGAAAATATTTTTAAAGTTGCATCATAGTTGTATTAACACGTGACCGAAGAACTGTTGTGTTTTGTTTGGCATTTTGATTTTTTTGAAGTGGGGTTTTTGTTTTTGAAAGACAGTGTGATATAAACAGGACTGTACAGGAGTCAGAAGATCTGACTCAAGTATACACTCAATTACAAATTGCATAGCACTTAATTTCCTAGAAAACTTCAGTAGTTTTAAAGCATCAAATAAAACATGTCAAGGGGAGTGCTCCTTAAGCTGAAAAGTCCTTTCTATGTATTCATATTATTTAGTACCTGTTATCCTTCTCATTTATACAAAATAAAAATTATAGCTTAAAACAACAACCTAGTTTTAAAATACACGAGTAGGAAATATCTTATAGTAAGAGCCTGAAAGAAGTATCAAGTCAGATGCAAAATTTTAAGATTGTCATATGTTGACTCTGAAATGTGTGATTAGTTTAAGAAATGAGGGTAGTGTTTGCAACATTAAGATTTGGAAGACTAAATAACATAAAGAGCTAGAATTTTAAAATGTAGTACAGACCCAGAAATCGTAGTTTATGTAATTTTTAAAACAAAACGAAATGAAAAAAATGCCTGTGTGATCAGTGAAACTCTTATGCAGAGCAAGCACCTACAGACTGCAGACTCTCTCTAGGGTCCTTTTAGAGCACAGATAGCTGATTTAGTGTCATTTTTCTCTTTTCTGTTGGTTCTACTGGGACTCAGATCAAGCAATATGAACTCGGTTGTCAACCTATGACCTTCCTGTGATGAAGAAAAGATTGGATTGTTGTCTCTTGAGTGTGAGATAATGTAAGGCTTGTCTGGGGAAACCTTTTGCAGTGATCCCCAACTGTTCTAAGGCTGATAACTGAAGGTGATAGGTCATTCTAAAAACAATGTGCAGAAATATATAAGGAAAACACAAGCAATGAGTTTAAGAACAGACGTATTAGTTTCAGAGAGATTACAGTTAAAATATCACTAATGCATACTATTATTTTCATACATATTGTTTATTTGCTATAAAAACTAAGAATTTTTCTCTAAATATCAGATTTTTGTCTACTTTTTTTTAATCCAAGATTAACTATAATTTATGAGTTCTCTACTAACAAAACTTTTGACATATTTTCCTAGACTCTCCAAATTAGATGTGTAGGTTAGAATTGCAATAGCTCTCTCTCTCTATAAATGGCATACAAGTTGTTTCACTCTCACTTAAAAGGAAAGTGTCATTTGCCATTAAAACTCTGGCATTAATACAAAAAGTATTTATCTCATAGTCTATATTCTAAATAAAAAGTGGATATTTTAAAATATTAAAAAATTGATAAAGTTATTTTTGCCAGTAAGTAAAATTTATTGGTGAGCAAAAGTCAGACCAGCATGGCCAAAGTTGACAGTGCTGTCAAAGATCTCACGAGTGCAGAGCTCGCCACTTGTACAGAGGACCACGATTGGGAACGTATTTGACTCCACAACCATCCGGGATGAGGCGCTTCTCAGACACTTTGTCTTCAAATTCATCGGCATTAAACTTGGTAAAGCCCCACTTCTTGGAGATATGAATCTTCTGGCGGCCAGGGAACTTGAACTTGGCCCTGCGTAAGGCTTCAATCACATGTTCCTTGTTCTGCAGCTTGGTGCGGATGGACATGATGACTTGACCAATGTGGACTCTGGCCACTGTACCCTGGGGCTTTCCAAATGCACCTCGCATACCGGTCTGGAGCCTGTCGGCCCCAGCACAGGACAGCATCTTGTTGATGCGGATGACGTGGAATGGATGGAGCCGCACTCGGATGTGAAAGCCATCTCTGCCACAACTTTTCACCATGTACTTGTTGGCACAAATTCGGGCGGCCTCCAGGGCTTCAGAAGAGAGCTGCTCATATTCATCAGACACCATGTGGCCACAGAGTGGGAACTCATCCACTTTTGCCTTCTTCCGACCCAGGTCAAAAATGCGGATCTTGGGATCAGGGACACCTCGGCAGAAGCGAGACCTTGGATATGGCTTATTCTTGCAATACCGGTAACAACGAGCCGGGCGGCGGCCCATGGCGACACCAGGAATCTCTCAGAAGCGCGTGGACAAGAGCGGCTCGCTCCCACGCCTGCGCATGTGCCTTATATTCATTGCCCATCTCCCCGCGCAGGAACCATAGAGGACTGGAAGACGCTCTTTCACAACTTCTCCACCATAGATTCAGTGACACTCTATGCATGCGTATGGGCTATTTGGCACATGCGCAGAACGGAAAGGCCACTGGATGTATTCTCATACGCTTGTGGGATGCAGGGTAACGTATTAGGCCTTGCCTTAGCTGGTCGAGTTGCCACTTCCTTCGTGCTGTCATCTTGGTCATAGAACTTTTGCTCTGAGCTTGCTTTGTCTTTAGTATAAAATATGTTTTCCTAGAATTTGAATGAGGAAGATCTCCCTAGCTGGTCTGTATACTTTATGTCTGATTTGTCTAAATGATCCATTTTCCAGAGCTCATATCTCCTGTTAGCATTTGTGGGTCAGTTGCTATTTCTCAAAGTGCATGCCGTCCTCTTCTGTGGGCAAAGAGGTTTTTTGGCATGAGCTCTCTGATAAGGCTCAGGAAGAGATGAGAGTAGAGGGGAAACAGGGATTGCTTTAGAAACACAAAACTTGGGTTGTTTTATTTATTTGATATATAGAATAATTTTATTATCAAAATGACATCCACAGAATTGAAATACCAACTGAATTTTTTAACGTAAGGCTATCTGCATTTTCGAATGTTACAGCTGCTGGGAACTATATGAAAGAGTAACTATTTATGCTTTATTAATCTTTTACAACTTACTGAGAATGAGTTTAATTTTTTCTGATATTAGATTTTGTAAAAATATTATAATTAGGATCACAGCTGGGGAAAGAGAGAAAGAGAATTCACAAGTAGTATATAATCTCTAGCTGGATTTTTCCAGCTTTTTTGATTCCTTTGTGCTATTTCACAAATCTGTGACATACAACAAAATCCTTCCAGTGTAAATATATTCAGCTAATGCTTTCTCCTTAGCAGGAAAATACAAGTTGTGACAAAATAACTCCTGCCTTAAAGACAGTGGGGTTTATAACCCCTTATTAGGGTAAAATATTAAAACTCCTAGTAAAGAGAACTTGCTTAATGCCCTTTCCTTCCTTCTAGGGTGTTAGTAAATGTTTAACAACCTGCTCATTGGGGAGTGGAGTGGGGGGACTCCTCATTTGTAGTGTTTGTTGACTTCTCCAGTATAAATACCCCATCATTAATTTCAGCCACCAATGTGATATTAATGATCATGAAGATGGGGAGAGGTGCACACTCTTGAGAGCCAGTGTTAGCTGGCTCCAACATGCTACCATTTAGCTGTGGGTATCAAAGAAATAAAGAAAAAACTAACTTGACTAAAAATAATAATCATATTGTGGGCTAATACATTTTGACATGGGTAGGGAGAGATTTTATTTTGAGCCCTTAAGAAGCAGGCAGGTAAACATGTTTAGACTTGATGATTCAGCTTTGGCTGTGACAAAGTCTTTCCTCTCTGGTTTCACACTCCTGTTCCACAACCCCTGTGTAAGAAGTTTGTAGTATTCTGTGCTTATTGATTATGTATGCATCAAAGCAGCCTTGAAGTACTTAGAATTACCATTGGACAGTATTAGGGTTACAGTCAAACTCCTAGTACCCTCTGCCTTCATACAAAAACTGGAAAAGAACAGTTCTGTGTATCAGTTCAGTGCAGTGCATCTTTTCCTTCACTGATACCACATTTCATGTATTTCACAAAGAACCAAACCTGACTTTGTTCTCAAAGAAGCATATGCACTGAAGTCTAATATATTGACTGACATGCACCCTGGATGCCTTCTGCTGCTGGAATCGCCTTCGTTGTTGATCACTGTGTCATTAAGTAGCATTACATCGCTTGGTGTTTGACAGTACACTGTGATTCAGAGATCATGTTCCCACTTGGGTTCTCAATGAAGTGTGAAGCCTCCACTGATGGTGAATAGTTATTTTCAGCTGCTTTTTTTTTTTTTTTAAGTAACTTCACCCTGGGAACTGTAATCTCAATATTTCTGAGAGTCTAGATGAGCAACTTAACCGTATTTTCCTAGAGTTGAGTAGTGAATGTAAAAGAATCATAGTTATGGCTGGCTCTTTCTTCAGTCAGTTGATTTTGTCTGTTGTTATGGCTAATGGGTGGTCCTGCTGCCTGTCTTTCATATACCTGATTCACAGTGGTCCCCTTATCTATTTGACAAATGCACATTTTCTGAATAGAAATATAGTCAGATGATTTTAACTGTTTATCCCCAGGGGCCTAATGCATTTTCCTTTTTAACTGATATTTTATACATTTTGATTATTTTCCTTTTGGGAATATGATTTTATTTTGGATATAGGGACTGAGTATATACACTTACCTTTGTGCTTTGGTCATATAGGAAGAGTTCTTCCCCCAGTGCGTGATTTTTTACATTGTTCTAGAAATTGGGGGAAAAAAAAAGATGAGAATTAAGCCAGGGAGAAGTAGTGTTAATATGCTCACTAGAATTTGATTGAAGTTAGTTTGTAAATTTTTACTTTACTTGTTTATGTTTCATACTTGTACAAAACTTATAAGCCATTAATCAGTTTTAATGGTAGGTAATTAATGTGTAGTTTTATAATTAGAAATATTTAGGTAATGCTATAACAAAGATGTAATTTATACTATATAATAATAAAGATGCTATAATAAAGTATAATAAAAATGCTATATACTAAAGATGACTTGAACCAACACAAAGAATCTCCACATATATTTAAAAGCCCTTCTCTCTGAAAAGGGCAAATTCAATCCAAAAATCTGAGAAACACTGATCTGGGGTTAGGGTGCTGTGTACAAAGCTTATCCTCCCGCATAATGAGTGCATGTTCTTCCTGTTCTTTAGATCCAAGTCCCTGTTTATTTACTGAAAAGGCAAAATGATGGGGGCAATTATTTTTCCCCTCCTACACAAATTGCTTGTCAATAGTATAGACTTTGTGTAGTTTCCTAGGTTTACAGACATGCAAATATTTAGTTAAATATTGAAATTATTTAATCATTTATACCCCACTGTATTTCAGGTTAAATGAATCTTGTATGTTTAATGAATAAACTCTTTATCCACTAAACAATCATCCTTAGTAATTAGAGGTAAGCATTCTTTAATTATGAAATAAGTATTCCAACTGATAAAAGCAGTGACTTTGGAAGGCTTTTTAAAAATCTTTGCCTCACCTGTCGAATATTTTAATCCACTCAAATTTTGGTTTTTCCCTCTGGCAGCAAACACTGAGGACTAGATCAGAGATAAAGTGTCATAACTACTCGGTACACGTGGTAAACTACTATGTTATTGACCTGGTTAGTCCCTTTGTAAAGAATTTGGCCTTGCCCAAAGCTTTTGGGAGGTAATGTCTAATGTCTTTTCTTTGCCTAGGGACTTTGGTCATACTGGCTAGTCTAACAATGTAATTTAGAGTGAGGACTGACCATGCCAGAAGGACCAATAATGTGAAATAGGTATTTGGATCAGTGGTATCAGTTGACCTAGAGGCTTAACATCAGCCATATTTGAACCAGCCAATCAATCGTGGCTACATAATGGAGTCTCAATGAAAACTCTGGGTCTTGGGCAAATTTTCCTGGTTGACAGTACTTCATACGTATTGTCAGAAATTGATGTTAGAAGAGTAATACCTCCTAATTGAATGGGGAGGGGACAAAGGAAGCTCCATGCTTGCTGCTTCTACTGGACTCCACCCTATGTGCTTCTTCCCTTGTCTGATTTTAATCTGTCTCCTTTTCCAGCAGCAAACCATAACGATAAACATAATTGCCTTCGGTGAGTTCTGTGAGTTCTTACAGTGAATCACCAAATCTGAAGGTGATTTGGGAAATCCCCCAAACTTGCAGCTGGTGTCAGAAGTGAGGACAGTCTTAGGGATTGCGACTTCTAACTTTGTAGTTGGCTTAAATGCCCTGTGATTTCCAGTCCTCACCCCCACAAACCTAATAAACCATGTACAAATCGTAGGGCACTGAAATATAGAGGAGAATGAAAATCTGTAGTGTCTAGTAGAGTTAAAACTTAATAGGCTAAAAAGTCATAGTTTTTTATGCTTAAAAGAATAATGCATATTTACTGAAGAATTTGCATAAATACATGACAAAATTATAAAGATACAGACTTAAAATTTGGTCATATTTTCTTCCAATAATTTTATATTTGCCATTTTTATATCCTGATTTTTCTTTTACTTAAGCCTTTTCTGTAAGAATTAATGGTCTTCACATTCTTTTAATAATGGCAAAATACATGTTATTATATGCTAAGTTTTATATATATATATATATATATATAAACATATGTATAGATATATAGAGAGAGAGGTAGATTTACTTCCTGGTTGTCTGTTTCATTGTTCTATTCATGTATTTAAGAGCTAGTACCATAGAATTATATAAAAAGCAGCTTCAACTTATTTACTCATATAACTTGAGGCCAACATCCAGGAGCTAATTGGTCATAAATACCTGCTTGCTGCTTCTAACAGAGCAATGTTTAGAATGAGGCTTTTTATCAGTCACTTAAGGAGCCAAACGTAGATTAGCCACAAAACTTTCTATTGATATTATTTAATGCATTTGTTTTTAGAATCCATCAATTTTTACTAATTTTTCTCAGTTATTTAATAAACACGAAAGTACTGCCAAATGAGGAGTCTATGGTTTTCACTTGTTCCGAGTGAGATGTCCGAAAATGTCTTTCCAAATGCAGTAAAAATGGTATGTTTCAGCTTTCTCAATTATTTAAGTAAACACTTACCTCTTTGACCATATGTCTTTCTATCACAGTGCTAGATGAGTCAGTGTAGAGAATAATTAGAATACTCTTAGAAGCAATTTCAACACCAGAAAAACCAGCAACAACTTATCTATATATTGATGTGACTGCGGACCACATTGAAGTACCTACTAAGCCTGTATTAAATGCGTCCTCTAATAACTTTCTTTTGTCAGACTCCCAAATTGCGAAAGTCATTCTGATGCTGTCTGACCTCAGTGTAAGTGTGAAGGAAGGGAAGTAGGAGTGCAAAAGAGATTGCAAATTTTATAAAAGCACTATGTGAACTCATTACTAGGGCCCATTTTAGGACCTTGGGAAGGGGCTTTTTTTAAGTGAAGGTGTCTGAATTTGAAGTTTCATTAATTTTATTAGAGGTCATTTCATTTCTGAGTATGTATTCTGCTTTCTGTTTCTTAATACTCTTTTCCATTTTTACTTCCTTAAGTGTTTTTTCTCTCATGTTTACTTTTACAATCCCACTGTCTTCAAAATCTCCTAGCAATTTTTATAGCATAACTACCCTCAAATCGTTCACTCACAATAAAATGTAGATTAGTTTCAAACTTGTATTTTTTATCTCTCAAGATATCCAAGAACAAAACTTACAATCAAAGAATTGAGTAATAATAGTGCAATTTCAAACTACAAAGAATTGAGAATATTCCAGTATATGGGACTATCTCTAAATACATGTCCTACATTTTAATTAGTTGAAGGAATAAAACTGTTCAGTAAATGTTGGCTTGTCATTTGAAAATAAAAATCTGGATACTTACCAAATGTCTTATAATACAATAGATTCCAGAGAGATCAATTATTTAAGCATAAGAATAAAATAAAATACTAACACACACACAGACGCACACATTATCTACATATATGGAGAGAGTGGGAAAGGCTCTGTGCTGTGCAGAGATTCCACAGAAAAAGAAATATTAATGGAGTTCTGGTTATCCATTAATGCGTCATAAACCACCCCATATTTAGTGATGTTAAATAACAAAAATCATTTATTTTTATTATCTGTCATGGTTCTGGGTGTTGACTGGTCTCATCAAGTTAGTTTTCACTTGGGGTCTTTTCATGACATTGCAATCACATGGTTCTAGGGGCTTAAGTCATCCTAAAGGCTACCTCACTTCCATTTTGAAGATCAATGCTATTAGGTGAGATTTTAACTGATGTTGCCAGCTAGACCTAGGACATATGCCTGTCCGAGTGGACTGGACTCCATTATAGCATGGTGACTGTGTTCCCAGAGTACACATCCGAAGAGAGAAAGCCAGGTGGGAAATCTATCACCTAATCTCAGAAATTATGTAGCTGTAAATCTGTTGCATGCTTTTTATTAGAAGTGAATCCCCAATGCCAGCTCACGTCAAGAGAGGAGGAATTAGACTCCTTTTCATGATAGAAGGAGTGTCAAAAATTGGAAGACATATTTTAAAGCCATCATAATCTTCCTTCTGACCACAAATAATTTATATTCCTCCCGCATGCAAAACACATTTATTCCCACTGTGACTCTCTAAATATGCATCTATGATGGCATTATGTTAGGTTTGAGGTCCAGGTTTTTTCATCTAAACCAAGTCCAAGTGTAGCTGAGTTTCCTTCACTTCAATCTGAAGATCCATGAACTAAGAGATAAGCAACCTGTCCCCTAAACACTCAAAATACAATAACAGAGCAGGCAGAATACAACTACTGGAGACATTGCCATTAATAAAGCATGAAAATGGGAAACCAAGTGGTCCACACAGAAAATCTGAAAACCATTCAGGTGCATGTTGCCAGTTTCTTTATTATGGCTCAGTCCTACTTCTTGGGAATAAATTTTTCACAGGTCTTAGCTACATTTTCTGGGATGTTTATAGTTTCCTTCTGAATATTCTTTCATTTTTCACCAATAGAGCTTTATGGTTGTAGCTGAATAGTATTCTAAGGCTACTTAATGCCCATTGAAATTCAAGTGTCTCAAGGCCTGTTTTAATTTTGTAACATCTGTTTCCTTGAGTCCAATGTGGTGGTATTTCCAGTGATACAGTTTTCATAAATATTTCTTAGAGTTCTATGAAATGTGTTGGTGTCTATGCCATGAGCAAAAGCTCCATTCATAAATTTCTTTGAGATAAGCCCTAGTCTATCTTGGACTCCCCAAAAGGCTGTGTAGGGAAATATTTTTCAAATTCTTAGAAGCCCTAGTGTTTATTTGAGAGGATAGACAAGGTCTATCGACCTGAAAAAGGGTATCTGTGAAATTCTATAGCTAACATCACACCTAACAGTGAAAGAATAAATGATTCAATTAGGAACAAGGCAAGGATGTTTTCTCTCACGCTTCTTCTCAACATTGTGATAGAGATTTTAGCCAGAGCAATAGGCAAAAATAAAATAAATTAAAACAAAAACAGTCACAAATATTGGAAAAGAAGCAAAACTATATTTGCAGATGATATCTTCTTTATATAAAATCATAAGGAATTCAAAAAAGAAGATAGAACTAACTTATTTAGTAAGGTCACAAGATACAAGATCAATATATAAAAATTAATTGCATTTCTTTACACCAGCAATGAATACCTCCAAATTAAGAAAAATATCACAGTAGTATTAAACATGCTCTAGCAGTAAAAAGAATAAAATAGTTAGGAATAAAGTTAACCAAAGAAGTTGAAGGCTTGTGTACTGAAAATTACAAAACATTGCTGAAAGAAATTAAAGATTTAAATAAACAGAAAGACCCATGTACATGGATTGACTTAATATTAAGATGGCAATACTCCTTAAGTTGATGTAAAAATCCAATGCTGTTGCTATTAAAATCATGGCTGATTTTTTTCTTTTGTAGAAATTGTTAAGCTGATCCTAAAATTCATATGTAAATGAAAGGGATTCAGAATAATCATTATAGTCTTGAAAATGGTAAATTGTAGGACACGTCCCAATTTCATAACTTAATATAGCTACAGTAATCAAAACAATGTGGCATAAACATAAGGATAAACATATAAATCAACAGGATATAATTGAGAACCCCAGAATAAGCCCTTAGATTTATAGTCTATGGAATTTTGACAAAAATATTAAAAAAAAAAATTAATGGGGGAAGGAACAATCTTTCCAACAAATAGTTCTGGGACAACTGTATATATGCAAAAGTATAAAATTTGATTCCCTCAAACTACATAAAAAAATTAACTCAGAATGGATTGTAGACCTACATGTAAGAACAAAAAATATAAGACATGGAAGAAAACAAAGGAATAAACTTCAGGGCTTTTTGATATGGTAACAAAAGCATAATCATAAAGGGAAAACTAAATAAATTGGACTTCATTTAAAAAGTTTGTGCTTCAAAAGACATCTTCATAAAAGTGGAAAGACAACCTATTGACTAGGAGAAAATATTTTTTACATGTATGTCTATCCATACTGATTAGCATATTCCAGCTAATTTTACATGTAGATTTAGTTATAGTGTGCCCCCCAATTTTTAAATGACCTAAACCAAATCATAGCATAACTGAAATGTGTCAAAATGACATTAGAATAGTTCTAACAATTGCTTTTTTGCAGGTTGAAATAATTTACAAGATGTACAGAATGTCCTATTAATGACATATCACAATAAGCGCCAGCCCAGATATGTTGCTTCTCATTTCTGCTTTGCTATATTTAATACAAATGAAATACATATATTTAGCAAAAGGAAAAATAGTATTTTGAAAAATTCAAAGTGGTGCATATTTTGTTCAGGCTCTCTTCTTCCTAGAAATAAACTTCAATGTCTCTGTTTTCCTTGAGTACTTTTAAAATAGTAAAATGTGGATAGAATTAAATCTAAAGAGTAATCTTTTAGAGGAACATGAAATATAAAAGAAATAAATTATTAATAATCTATTTAGGTTAGTGTGCAAAAATACTGTTAAGCAGACCTTACTAATTTGCTAATGTAGCTCTTACTAATTTTGAAGAATATCCAACCAAGCATTTCAGGATTTTTTTCACAAAACATAATTCCTAGAAAATATAATTCTTAATGTGCTAGATGCAGCATCTAGATTTTGTACAAGTTATTTCCATCACTGCTAAAATCAGCCTTGTTTAATTACTATAAAACAATTAATTGGCTCCTTTAGGTGAAGAGTATAAATATTTAGGGTTAAAATCTATAAGGACGTAAATACTACAACATAATTTTTATTTCTTATCATTGATCCAGTATTGCAGTCCCAGCTCATCTTTACTTGTGATGGGTAGTTTCACCCTGCTGAAAATTAGAAAGAATTTCACTGTCTGGCACATCGAGATTCACACATTCTCTCCTAATTATAATAGTGGCAGTACCTCACTCAATCAATGGCACCATAAATCAAGTTCTAACTCTTGAGTACAGCTGCGTGTATCTGTCAGCCCAAAACATGTTAAATCTCAGTGCTTGGGATGGTATTTCTTTCTCCATTTCTTGAACAAAGTCCCCTAGTTTGTGAATTACATGCTTTTTACCTAATTTAGTTAGCCAACAGGCAGAATAGTTTTGAAATTCTTTGAAAGAGCAGAAGATCCATGTTTCCAAATTAGTACTGTAAATACGTCTTTACCACAGAAGTATTTTCATAACATCTCTGTTTGCAAATAAATTTTCTTAATTTCAGTTGACTTTGTTGGGATCAAATTAAAATCAGTAAAACTCTTTATATAGAATTAAAATTATCCAGTTAATTAATAAACAGGGATCTGCCGAGTGGCAAATGCTCCATTCTTTCTACTCAATGCCAGATGTGTGGGAAGACATGATAAGAATAGAAGTGGAGAAATCTAATTTGGAAGATAAAAAGTGTGCACATGGAAAGATAACTAAAAACTCAAATCACACTATGATAATTATAGTATAGTTGGTGCAATAGAGTGTGCACAATTAGAGCTATAAAAATGGTATGAAAGTAATAGTTCCTTAAGATTAGATGATGAAAAAGCTCTTAGGGAAGAGTTTCCTATAATGAATCCAAATGTAGCCTTCCCTGCTTATTCAAAGATGACATTTCTGTGTGGTATCTGACAGGTAACTTGTTCTTAAATCTTCTGTATTTCCAGAGTCTCCCTACCCTTTCTAGTACCCTACAGCCTGCTGGAATGAATGAGACCCTCTTTTATGATAGAACTGCTTAGACAAAAATCTTGGTATAATCGCCAGTGAGTCATAAAGGTTAGATTTGCAACACATTTAATAATGAACGATTGTTCTGGCACACACAGGTACTCCTATCCATTTAATTTTTGGAACCTCAGGTTGGAGATAGTCAACAAGGGCCAGCTCTAATCAGAAGAAAAGTGGAAGTCAGCTTTTCTTATAGTTTATTTTCTCCCAGAGACCAAATATATGTCTTTTATGAGTCTTTTCTACAGTTTCTGGAACTACCCTAGCTAGATAAATATTACTTTCTTTGCTTGACAGGCATGAAGGTCTGCAGCCCATGCTAATATTTTTTCATTTCAGCACATCACTTCTTGATGGAGGATTGTAAACTACTTCTACTTCTTGCCCTTGGTCCTGCCTAACATAACTTACGCCTTCAAGAAGTTTGGCATTATACTCAAGTCTTTCTGAGGAAGAATGGATTGGATACATATCACACTAAATTATTATTATTTATTATTTTGTCACATTGGTGTGTTCTTAACAACTCAGTGATTCTAATTATCACTACTGATAACTACTAAATACCTCTTATATACCCTATTTAGGTGTAGAAGGGGTAATTCACGTTTTGTTTGAGACTAACAAGCTTCTCTACGCATCATTTAGTCTCATGTCACTCAGGTCAGGTGAAAGGGGTAAGGGAACAAGGTTGCCTCAGTTTAGTGCTGGGCAACTCATACATCTGTCAGTAAGACAAAATCAAATCAGGAGAAAATTCATTTTTAGCCTTGTTAGCGGGAGAAGTTTCACTGACGGGGGTGATTCAGTTGGGCATGTGGGAAATAGGAGAGGAGCACAAGGCTTGAAACAGGCAACAGACAAAAGAAAGAAACACGTCAGAGTTAAGACACTGGGTTCTCAGGTAAATGACAAGGAAAGAGTCAAAGTAAGACATGGTACAGAGTAAAAGAGATCTTAATCCAGACAAAGGAGAGCGCTGTGGAAAAGCTAGAGTACTATTCTGGGCTGAGGAGCTTGTGAAAGAACTGTGATATGGTGCGCGTTCAAAATATATTTGATTTTTTATTTCTGCTCTTAAAAAGTAATTTTAATTACTTAGTATATTTTCCATTTAAATTGAGTACAAAAATGGGCAAAACTAACTCATCAGTTTAGAAGTCAGGATAATGGTTACCCTTGACAGCGGGCAGCTGGTGACTGAGAGGCATAAGGGGTATTTCTGGGGGCTGGTAATGTTCTGTTTTCTTGACCTGGGTGTGCTTACAGGGGTGTGCCCAGCTGGTGAAAATTCATTTTTATATTTACTATATATGTACTTTTAATGTGAGTATTATATTTTAATAAAAAGTTTTTTTTTTTTTTAACTAAGAAATCTAATTTGAAAGGAAAGTCGCCCCTGCAGTGCATCTGCCTTAAGTGAATGGTTCTGTAGAGTTCTCTCAAGCCTGGGGAGATGAGCCAGTGCAGCAGCATGGCTCCTGCCTCTCAGTTCTCCCCAGCCCACCTCTGTGCTCCATGGCACATTACCTGTGTCGTCGCTAACCACTGATGTAGAAAAAGCATCATCACTGTGTGCTGGGGGTGAGGTGGGCAACTGAGAAATACAATAATGACTTTGATGCTTCTCCACTCACGACACCAAGGCAGGATATCCTTCAATACTGGGTCATTTTTCTTAAAGGAGATCTGGCTAGCAGTGTATATTTGTTACCCTAGGTGGACCAGAAAGTGACTATATTTGGCTTCCAGGTTGTTGTGGTTGTGGCTGTTGTTTTTAATCATGGACACTCTGAGAGGTCAAGTTGGGTCTCGGTGTCTGCATCCTGTAACCCAGATCTGAGTTTTGTTAATGCCCCTGGCTCCCTTTTGTCCTCCCTCTGCACCGTCCCACCACCAGCTCTTGCCCTTTACATTACAATGAAGCTGTCATGGACCCTGTCTTCTGGGTGCTGATACATCGAGAGTAAACTCCTTATTTTCTGTTGGATTTTTCATTCTGGTCAGATGAGACATGGTCTGATAATTCACTTTATGTGTCAACTTGACTGTTGCACAGGGTACCAAGATACTTTGTCAAACATCATTCTGGGTGTGTCTGTGAGGGTGTTTTTGGATGAGATTAATATTTGAATCCATATACTGAGTAAAGCAAGATTGCCCTCCTCAGTGTGGGTGACCCTTATCCAATCAGTTGATGACCTCAATAGGGGGAAAAAAAAAAGGCTGAACCTCCCAAGAACTGAAAAAAAGGAACTCATCCTTCCTGGCTGGACAATCTGGAACATTGGTCTTTCCCTGCCTTTAGAACAAACCTGAAACATTGGCTCTTCTGCTTTCTCAGGCCTGCCAGCTTTCAGACTGGAACTTACATCATTAACTCTCCTGGTTCTCAGGCCGTTGGGCTCAGACTGGAACTATACTATTAACTGTCCTGAGCCTCCAGCTTGCCAGCTTCATATCTTGGGACTTCTTAGCCTGTGTGTGTGTGTGTGTGTGTGTGTTTGTGTGTGTGTGAGAGAGAGAGAGAGAGAGATACAGAAGGACAAGTTAGTGATAGCCAAAAGAAAACAACAAAATCTAATATTATTCTGGCCAGATTGTATTAACTAATATTGATTGCTTCTTATCCATGATATTTATTTAAAACACAATTATCTAAGTGTTTTACAATGGGAATGCAAACAACAATATATTTAATAGAGGAAAAATTTCCCATACACAGGTTGACACTTATGTCAAAGTTATGTCTTTTATTTCAACCAAGTTTAGGTAATCACAAACAGAATTTTAAGGAAAGCATTTTTCTCCAGTGGACATGCCAGAGGAGGAATACTGTGGTATTTCTGGCATACAGCAGATGGGTGATAGGTCATCACTATTAAATGGAGGTAGAATGGCAGGTACATTGACATACTTGAGAAAGTTTCCTTTTTAGTTAGAACCAAGAGCAGGGTCAGAAAAGGACTCTGCAGATTCCTTAGACCTCACTAGCAGGCAGAGTGAGACTTCTCCTTAGTGGTGATAGTTATCTATTTCTGATAACGTCAAGTACTTTCACCCTGGAGTGGACAGTATTTATTCTGTCATTCAGCTGTTGTAGAGTGAGAATGGCTTCAAAGAGTTCTTATTCAGGAAAAAGAGAAGTCAATTTAAAACTTCAACTTACAGGCAAAAGCTTCAGATACTGAACCTAGAGAACTAAAATGAAAAAAAAAAACATTGAAAAGATAGGAAAGGTATCTCTGCTAAGTTATAATGGGAATGTACCCTGACTTTTTAATTTAGAGCTTATTTTGCACGGAGGATGTATTAGCTGACTGAAATGTATATATATATATATATAAAGTTGTATATTACCTTGCTGGATTGTAGAAGTTTTAAACTATGTAGTAATCAACCCAGATCGATGCTTTAAGCCAGCTGCATGACTATATTACCTAATCTATCTGCAAAAGACAGAGAAGAGCCACAAGTAGAACCTAATCTATCTCTGAGGAAACCTAATGAAGTCTACCTATGTTAGTGATGTCAAATATCACACTAGTTTAGTAGAATTTATGACTTTTTAAGTGAATAGTAATCAAGTATTTTGATAGAAAACTTCCTCATTGTCACAGGATATTTTGGATTCTGCAACTAAAATTAATAAAATAGTCCCTAGGATGCATAGCATAATTATTAAAACATATCCCCAGCTAAACATAGTGTTGCAGTGTTTCTCCTTAATTCAGAGGCTTTCTACCTAGACATGTCAAGAAAATAGATTCTCTCTAAAAGTACCTGAATCTCTTAAAGCACCGAAAAGCACCATTAACATTTTGGTGTACATTTCTATTACCTTATACACCCACACAGACATACACACCCAAGCCCTATGTGCAGTATGATTAAAGTAGTATTTATAGTTGTCTGTGTTATATGATTTATTTTTGAGGACAGTGTATTATTTGTAGAAGGAAGATTTGTGGACTGGAAAGGCAGTGCACTGGGCCTCCTGGCTACACTGAGTCGTAGGCTGAGGAAATACATGCTTCAGATGGGGAAGGCAGGATGTTTGCAGTTCATAAATACTGCTTTCCTCCAGAAGGATTACCCCCTCTATTCTGGAACTTGGCAGAATATAGGCTGTAGGTGAGTTCCTCAGTGGGCCTGCAGGCAAAAATAAAGGAAATGAGGGGGATCTGTTATAAAAGGAAGAGAAACCCAAGCCTCTTGGCTTTTGTATAGCATGTTGATTTAGTCTACAATAAAAATGATTTACTCATTCCTTTTCTTGCTAGAAGACCCTGTCATCTTGACTGCTGGTTTTCATAATTGCTTTGAAAAAGAACTAACTGGTCAGGGAGGGTGTAGCTCAGTGGTAAACTCCATGCTTAGCATGCACAAGGTCCTGGGTTCAATCCCCAGTACCTCCATTAAATAAATGAATGAGTGAATAAACAAACAAACTGAGCTACCTCCTCAAAAATAAATAAAAATAAAAATAAATAAAATAAAAAGAGCTAACCCATTTAAAATAACTGAAGTTCATTAAAATAGTGTAGAAGAAGATGCATATCACTGTCTTCCTACCATGATGAGGTCATACTCATTAGAGCAGCATAAATTCATATGGAATGTCAACAATGAATGTATATTTTGAGAAAATACAAACATTAAGGAATAGAACTACAGATTACTTAGACAGCCTTCATTATTTTTTATTTTGAAAAACAATGATGTATTATCATATTCCTGTACGTATTATTTGCTGATAAAATTCTTTACTTGTTCCCTAATAATCAGGAGTAATTTTTGTTATAAAAATTAGACATCTTGCTCAAAATTTGATTTTCATTCATTAAATTAAACTAAAAGATCAATTAAAAAAACATACATTTCAACTGTGCTATTCATTAATGTCATGGATTGGTGATTTTACCTTATTAAGTATTAATGTGATGTTTACTCCATTTAATTCTAAATCAAACAAAAATTTAGCAGGATTCTTTAGTTACTAAAATTGTACATAGTCCTAATATTTATTTTGTTCTACTCTAAAACTAGGAAATAGGAAAATACAGGTGAGTGGTGGGCTACACTTCTAAATGTATTAAATCTATACACTGTACACACATTGAGTCAACTAGACAGCGTTTGAACATTTTTGTAGAAAAATAAAACAATATACGTTTTGGTATTTTGATTATGGAACAGAAAAAAAGATTAACTGCTGAATAAAATTGTATCACCTTTGTCATTATGATACTTGCTAGTTACATTCTATTTGGTCAAGTGAAATTTTAAGTTGTATCTATAGGACTACTGAATAATTCTAGGGGGAAGAATTGTGTTTAAGAAACATGTATCATAAAATAATGCTTAGGAATTCTCTGTTATGTGTAGATTCATATTATTGGCTAAAACTCCAAATCGTAATCACAAAGATTCAGTCTGAACTTAAACACCACACACAAATGGATTTTGGGCACAAACTCAGTTGAAGCCCTTCTAATTCATGTATCAAGTGAAAATATAAAATAGAATCCATGAATCTCCTTGGGCACAATAGACATTAAGCAGGATTTATTATTAAGAATAAATTATTACAGTATAAACATGAGGTTTTATGTACTAGTTTATATATTTCTACTTTGGTACAAAAATACTCAAGTCTAAGATAATAAATTGATACTGTGTGTTATGCATATCAGTAATATTTTAATAGTCCAGAGCTCTTTTCCTTTTGACATTTCATTATACCTATATGACTCAATTTTTACATTAAAAGAGAGATTATTAAAAATTCAGTGAAAGTAATATTATTTTAAAAGACATTTTGCCTCATAAACAAACCCCTAACTATTTGCATTTCAGTGTTTGACTAAAATGGAAAAAATAAAACAACTACCTTTTTAATTGTTGTTATTATGGTGGTGGTTTTATTTGTTTACTATTTGTCAGGTGTTGCTAAGCATTCAACATACATTAATTCATGTGATGTCAAAATAACCCTGTTAAATAGATTAATTTATTGTTCCCATTTAATAGACAAGAGTATTGAAGCTAAGTGCTATTCTAAGTTTACATGACTTTTAAATGGCAAAGTTGGGATTTTTGAGTAGGTTTAATTCAGAACCTAGGCTTGTATTACCTAACGTAACCTCAAAATTCTCCTATTGCTTTTTTATAAAGATCATATTACTTGCCCTATTCTTATGTTCGTAACTCTTTATAAGAATTTAATGTTTTATAAAAAATTCTGTATTTCTAATATGCATTTCTAATATTCTAATATGTATTTCTAATTCTTTTATCTATGTTGTTTTAAAGGATGTGATACAAAAACATCATCCAAAAACTATCAGTAATGTACATTTTGTACTCATGTTCCCTTCCTCAGTTTCTTAGATTAGGAGAGTATATATTTTTAGAGTAAGTTTCCATTTTGTATGAGCAGTGACCAGGCCCATCATTGTAGAGTGGTTAAAAAAAAAAAATCTGTCCTGCAATTAGATGGTGTCACACCCTTGTTCTACCATTTACTGACCGTCTGCCACTGGGAAAGTTAATTATCTGCTCTTTGCTTCTGATTCCTTTTTTGTAAAGGGAGCAAACCAATAATACTTCATGGAGTTGTGGTGATGATTAATGTGTATGCACTGTTTCAAATGATGGCTAGTAATTTTAGGTATTACAATGAAAGTAAAGATAGGTAATAAAATATATAAGGTGCACATGTCCTTCCTCTCTACCACAGGTCCCCATTCGTGTTTACCTCTTATTTTATTTCCTCTTCCTTATAAATCTTGGTGTTTTTCTTTTTTGGAAAGATATTTCACTTTTTCAGTGTATTAAATATACAAGCTTCTTTGATACCAAAAAAAAAAAGAACTTGGTCCTTTGTAGCAAGTTTATATTGTTTCTGTTCTTTTGGCCCAGTGCACAAAGTATAAATTCAGTTACTTTCTAATCAATCACTGCAAGTATGTGGGTTTGGCATTGCGTACTCGTTGGTTAATAGCTCTAATGATGTTCTCAGCAGTAGGATGGCTTTTTTAGCACAAGTTTCAATCATCACTAATATTCCTGTGCAACATTCTCTTTTATCATTTTGTCATTTTCCTGATGGATTTTCATACACTGAGGTATTTGTAAAATCTATCAACTGTCAGTTTTAGTATTACATTTTCATTCCAAAAGGTAAGCTTTCTAAATGTTTCATTTCCAGCTTACAAATGATCACTTCTTTTCCTTTCATGAGAATCATTTCCTTCTCATTATAAAACAGTTTATAAAATCCAAATTCATCCTAAATTTCTTCTTCTGCAAAGGTACACAATAAGAAATATCTTTTGGGCGCTCCAAGTAACTCTATGTTTCTCTAGGTTCCATATTCTTATATTATTCCAGTGAATTAGTAAAGCATAAAATCATGTTTTGAGATGCCTTTAAAAGTTCCCAGAAACAGACTAAAAGGATACTCTAGGAAAATTATAATTAACCTATTTCTTCCTGTATTGTCTTATAAACATCTAACTTATTTAAGAGTTAACTTTTTGATTCTTTTTGATTCAATTAATTTAAAAAATTAAAGGATAATATAAGAAAAATTTGTCAGATCCATTTTCAATAAGATATATTTCAGTAGCTTGTGATCAGGTATACTCACAACAAACTTATTGTGTGTCCCATTAAATTTAATATGTCAAAGGAACTTGTTTTCTCTATAAAGTCTAATGGCATGTTCCTTGAAAAATAAAATTGACCATTGAAGAGAAAAGAGCAAAGCAAGTATTTCCTGGACCCAGCTTAAAATGAACTTCCTGAAACCTGGTAAGGACTAATAAGCCAGAGCAGGTAATTAGCCACAGGCAGGAGATAAAATAATTACAGCCCATATAGGTAGAAAAACCACAAAGATTATAGAAATAACATTTTCATTAAACATAGATTCATCTAGTAATCTAATTTGGCCTTTTGTGGGACTTACAGAGACTGAAGGCCTGATGATAGCTCTGTGCTCTCCCCAGAAAGACGCACATCCTAAAGTCTATGCAAGTAAGAAACCAAGGTCAAGAACAGTATTAGTTCTGTAAATGTAGCAAATAACAGTAACAATCAGAATAAGTGATTTAATAAAAGATGTCCAGGTTGAGATATCCAATAGTAAGTGGGATATTTAGATTCCATGGCCTTTGGTTCTCTAGGTTGGAGCTCAACAGAGAAATTTTATTCAGTACACAAATTGGATTGCTGTAGATCAGAGCTATAGATTGTCAACAGAGTGGAGTATGAAAGATGACTGAGGACAGCCTACTTCTAAGAGACAAAAGGAAGGATGTAGTCAAGGAGAGGCACTGATGGTCAGTATCCTAGTTTAATCCATAAGGAAGAGACATTATCAAAGGAAAAAGAGATTATAATGGTTTGCATTCAACTTCCCTTCTGCCCAGTGGGGCAGACTGGGTGACATTCATCTCTTGTTCAATTCTTTGTTACAGTATGGAATTTGTTTTGATCTAAGTTAAAATTTTGACTGATGGCATAGTGGATATTTGTCATGTTTTTAGTTACCAGTTATCTGAACAGCTTCCTTGTTTTTGATTAGGTGAACATATAATTTATCATCCAAATTAGGATAATTTTAAGAGAAAAAATATGAACTATTAATAATTACACCAGGCCATGACATATCTAGACAAAATGTATCATGCAGTAACTCTAATTTTGAGTGAATTTCTATGGAAATAAGTTAGTATAAAGTAGGTTAGACTGGGACCATTTTTCTTTAAGGTTTATACAACCTAGCGAAGCTTAACTTAAAAGCCCCAGAACAAACTTTAATGAAATCTGCCATTCTTATCCTTTATCCTAATTTTCAGGATTAATTTTAGTGTTTGGCAACTTGTAACAGCTCCTGGAAATACAGAGTGCCTTCTGTTCCTTCACATTAGAGTCTGACCTCCCATCAGCAAAATTTGAAACTCCTTACTGCAAAACAACAACAACAACAGCAGTGATCACTGAAGAGCTTGTCTATTTCTTTTTCAAAGGTCTGGCTACTCTCCGAGAATAAAAATTAATCCATTTATTTCCTCCTTTGATTCACATTCTTCCTCTAATTCCTCAAGCCAGCAATCATGGATAAACTTTTTCCTTAACAGAAACAAAACTATATGAAATCCCAGTATGTCATTCTATCTCATTTCTCATAATGAGTGCTTTCAACCACGGTGGCAGCCACTCTGGTTGCCCACCCAATGGGCACTCCCTCTACCATTATCCTTCACTGGAAACACATGAATTTCGTTTGGGTCGTCTTCTGACATGCAGTCAAGGTCTCAGAAGATCTAGTTAAGGCCCTTACTTACCTTGAGGCCCTAGAGTGGATGATGAATGGTCTAAGCCAATCATAAAATCATAAATTATTACACTAGCTGTTGATCGGTTTAAGCAGATATGTGTCACAGTCATAACCAACGAGATGAGATAGAAATCTTACTTCTAAAAAAGAAAAGAAATCTTGCTTTGTAGTTTTTCCTTAGTTTTTCTTTGCTAGATAAAAGGGACAGATGAGAAAACTAAATAGAAAGCTCAGCACTACATCTGATGATTTTGCTTCTGCATGAGATGCCTGGAACGGTGGAAATCATCAGGCATTAACCGAATGAGACGTCACTGGCGTCACTGGCTCAGTACGGCAGGAAAGGAAGATGGAAAGTGCTGGGATGCCACTGACCCTAAATTAACTTAGCCTGGAATGACCTTCCCTCTGGACTTCATTGTATGGAAAAACAAAGGGCTGTTATTTAACCTACTTTTATTTGGGTCTTTAGTTACACCTGAAAGAAACCTCTGTGACACAACCAACTTTCTTATACAGGTAGTTTTGACAATATACTTGTCTACTTGTAATAAATATTGCAATGTTATAAACTTGTAATAAATGTTAGAATAAAACAAACCAAATCCATTCAACTGATGGGGATGTTACTGTATGAAATAGACTCATCTGGTTTGTAAAGCAAATTATGCAGTTTCTCTTACTTCCCTTATCAGAAAATCAGATTATTCTTTGAAAATAATTATAGATCTACATTTGGTTAATAATTCAAACTCTCAAAAATATTGGTGCTCTTTGTCTGATTATTTACTTTTGCAAGAAAGTTGTAATAACATTGTCAGCTGCTTTCCCTGATAATTATTCTTTTTCTTTTAGACAAAATTTGCCTTAGTTATTTATGTTGGGGCTACAAGTTTTATCACACACAGAGCCTCAGGGCCTCCATTATTTTCTGTTTATCTATGTCCGGAAGAATCACCATTTTTTTTTTTTTAAGAATCTCCTCCCCAGATAAAGGTATTATCTTAGAAGCTTTCTAAGCATTGGTAAGAATCTTTCTACCTAAACACTATTCTTGTTACACATCTCAACTTACATAACCAGATGGCAGCATTACATCCAGCTCAGCTGTCTGGTGACTCCCTTAACCACACAATAGAGTCATATTCCATTCTTCTGTCAGGACTGTCACCTCCAACCAGCAGCAACTTAACACTTCACTGAGAGAGTAAACGCTTATGTGGGATTGCCAAAACGTTAACCAAAAACATTGCACTTTGAGATACTTTAAGATTTTACCCTTCATTTGAACTGAACATAAGCTTCTTGTTGATACAGTTATTGCTAAGTTTTGGTGAGGGTATTATTTACTGAAATACAAAGCCTTATTTTTATAGAGAATCATGGTGAAAATGTCGTTTGGGTCTCGGTATCAAGAATTTTTATGCTTCTTTTAAACAAATGATTCACTTTAACCTACAAGAAAACAGTTTGTAGTTTTCTAGAAACCTCAGAGGTAATGATATGGCCCATATCTAGCAAAAGTCATGGACCATGCAATCTGTGTGTAATTAATCTCACTCTTTGTTTCCTAGTTTTGTTGTTTTGCTTTCCTTATTGTTCTCACTCCTCTTTCTTTTGCTGAAACTTCCTCACTTACTAATTTACCATGTGTCACAACTCTACCCTACTCTCGTATTCAATCTGTCATCAAAATTGTGAAGGTTTTTACATTTAAATCTCTCTTAGACTGTTTCATTTCCAATAATATCATCTTAGGTTCCTAGCATCTCTTTTTTAAAGCTTTGAGAATCATGCATGTTCCTCCTGGGTCCTGGCTAATTCATATGGCTCACTGCAGGCAAATAGTCTTTTCAAAATGAAAATTGTGTACTTCTGCTAAAAGAAAACAAAACACACACACCAAAATCTTCAACTTTTTCTCATTGCCCTATGTAAAACCACCAAATCTTTCAGGATTACAAAGTCAAAGGGAAAGTATTTCCAGCGTCTCCTCATTACTAGCCAAGACTGTAAAAGAGAAACTCCCAACCTCTCGGAGGATGAGAAGGGGGTTTCTGGCCTTCATCCTTCTTTCCTTACTCTTCCCCAAGGATGACGTATATATCTGGTTGGGGAGATT
This sequence comes from Camelus ferus, assembly GCF_009834535.1. Taxonomy (NCBI): domain Eukaryota; kingdom Metazoa; phylum Chordata; class Mammalia; order Artiodactyla; family Camelidae; genus Camelus; species Camelus ferus. Next base: position 48,946,231 of record NC_045701.1, read on the forward strand.
GGAAAGGAAACTGAGTATGCATATTTCACATCGTCTGCACACTCTTTGGTTGTCCCACAAACAAATAAATGTAAGTCTCTTCTCAAAGGGAATCTGAAGGGGGAGACTTGGCAAGAGTAACGTGTTAATTTCCTAGGTGCTGTAACAGGGTACCACAACGTGTGTGGTTTAAAACAACAGAAATTTATTGCCTCAGAGTTCTGGAGGCTGGAAGTCTGGAATTAAGGTGTTGGCAAGGCTATGCTCCTGACACTTGGAGAGGAGAATTCTTCTTTGTGTCCCTCTGACTTCTGAGAATGGTCATTGATCCTTGGGGTTCTGGGGTTTACAGCTCCATCACCTCAGTCTGTACTTCTGTAGTTGCATGATATTCTCTCTGTGTGTCTCTGTGTCTTCATATGGCATTTGCTTCTCTGTGTCTCTGTCCTTTTTTTCATAAAGATACCAATTATATTGGATTAAGGGTCCACCCTACTCTTGTTTGATTCGTTTTAACTAACTACATTTGCGGGAATTGTATTTCCAAATAAATTCATATTCTGAGGTACCAGGGCTTAGGCCTTCAGTGGATCTTTTTGGATGGCGCAATTTAACTCATAACAAGCAGAAAGCCGGTTTGGGCTGTATTCTCTGACTGCTGATTTAGCAATAAAGTTAAGCTTGAATAGACTTGTGTGCATGTTTCTCGGTTGTTTTAGCATTTTTGCATAAAGGAGTATAATGAGCACAACATCAAGAACCCCAGAAGCATCCCGCGAGGTCTGTTTGGTGCTGGTCCCTACAGAATTATCGCATAAAATGGTATATCTTTCTCTCTAACCTGCCTGCAGGGTTCATTAATTCCTCAAATGCATTTTGTTTCTCCCTTGCAGTCCTTCCCTCAACTCCCCACTCACTTCCTCCAGCTGCACAGGACTTGTATCACTGATTGGGATCACTGTTCCCATCTCTCTTCACCTAGTTAAAGCCTACTCTTCTTCATATCTTTATATGTTTCTTCTTCAACAAAGCCAATAACCTGTGAGTCTGGTCAGATTCCTTTCTTATATACTCTCACACACAGGGCTCCTTGCCTGAAGAACCATTGTATCACTGTGATATTAGACGTTAATTAGGATGATACACTTTTGTTCTCCCCCTGCCCTGCAGTGTTTATAAGGAATCCGTTTAAGTCTGTTCACTCTATCAGCACCAATGAACTAGCAAAACACCTGGAACAAGATGGTCCCCAAATAAATATTTGTTGAGTGTGCAAGTCAATGTTAAATTACTTCTTTTGAAATATTTTCATATTTTAAATGAAGTTTTGAAATCCACCTTAGATGCTTTTTGGAATAAGATGAAGGAGACGAAACAACAAAGAATGAAAGGGCGAGAAAATGAGCAAAAAAGAAAAAGATGAAAAGTAAGGAAGGAGAAAGGGAGAGAAGGAGGAAAGGGAGGGAGGGAGGAAGACAAGAAGGGGAAAAAAGGATAGAGAATTTCCAAGTCAATAGTGAGCCATGGCTCCATTGCTATTTCAAAGTAATTTTTTTAAAGTAATTTGTTGTGTTTACAATTTGAAAGCTTTTTCATGTGTTTGCTTTTATCATCTGCATGCAGCTCTGAGTTCCAGAATTAACACATATGCTTGACATTTCTAAAAGTGTCAAATTTGCCCTTAGAAAATTTCTGAGATATTTCAAGATGTGGGTATGTGAGCTTTAAGTTTTCCTAAGACTCAATATATAATGCTGTACATGTAAGAAGAGGACAGTTGTTACTGCTGCTATGATTTTAGATTTCTCATTGGATGTGACTGTAATATATCAAATTTGAAAGTTAGATACATGATTAAGTATCCAAGAAGATAAATGTGAGACTTTTATTGAACAAATTGATTTAAATATGATGCATGCATGCATGACAAATAACCGCCCAATGCTCTTTGCTTATTCAGTATATTTGCAAGAACTGTTGTACCTTCCCCCACTCAAGCTAAAACACAACTGGCCATTGTTTGTGACCAAGACGAGTGAAGCATGAGATGATGCATACACTATACTTTGCACATAATTCTATAGAAATATTTTCATTTTATTCTAAATGGACTTTAACGTTTATATGATTGTGACTCCTACTTCGGTTTTTAAAATATTAGTCAATCATTGTATCCTCCTATGTGAGCTCTTCTGTGTCTTCTTATCACATAATCAAATCGAGACTCCCTCTCTGGGGCAGCAGAGAACGATCTGTATTATCTTGTCTTTTTCAACCTCCTCTGAATCACTGACTACAATCAGTATGGCTTTGTTCTCTTCCTCAAACTACCGAGCTCACTTCTGCCATAGGCCCTTGCTGTTTCCTTGGAGAGCTTCCTCTCCTTGGAAAGTTCTTTCACAGGGTCTTCATACGGCTTCTCTCCCATCTCCTCTCTTAACCATAGTTATCCTTCACAGAGCAGTCTCCCCTGACTCATCTGTTTAGTGCTCTCAGCTCATAGGTCCCTGATAGCCCAGACACTGATTCATTGCCTTCACAAGATTTAAGACAATCTGAAATTATTTTGTTCGTAGATTGTATTTGTTGTTTCTTCATTTTTACTGAAGTAGAATATGATCTCTGGAAGGGCAAAGCTTTGTCTGCCTTGCTCACCATTATAACTCCATGCACTGATTGAAAAGATGCTCACAAAATTTTGACACTCCTTCAAAGAGCAGAGCTCAATTCCCTCACTTTTGAGTATGAATTGGATTTAATGACTTGGTTCCAGTAATTTTTTTTAAGTGGAAATGATGGCGTGTGACTTATTGGAGGAATTAATTGCCATGTCATGAGAACACTCTATCTGCCTGTGGAGAGACGCCCAGATGGTGAGGAACTGATGCCTCTTGGCAAAGCTTGAAAAATGACTTCTTCAGTCCAAATGTGAGAGAGCCTGAGCTGGCATCACTCAACCAGACCACCTTCATTTCCTGACCCCCACAAAAACAGCAGGAGATTGTGAGCTGTTTTTAAGGCACCAAGGTTTTAGTATTTATGAAACATATAACCAATATACTCTATAAAGTATTTTGTTAACATGATAAGCTCTTGTTAACATCTTTGAATAAATTGATTATCAAGCATTAATGGAGTGAAATATCCAATCATGAAGAATAATGCTACAGCTAATTGATGTTTCCAACTTGAACTCAACGTGAGTTTCTTCTCTGCAGTTCCCACTTTGCCACTCGTTATTTCAGCTGTCTCAACTCCTGCCCTTTTACAGGAAGGCAATGAATGTGCCTTCTAACTAAGAAAAAAATACAATTATGTGAGACACTTTGGGTACAATTTGTTTCTTATTTAAAATAAATGATTTCTGAGTTTTTCCATACGTGCTTTAGAGAAAAATCTATCTTTCTCTTCTAGGCTTACCCTGTATCTATCTAGGTGACCTTCCTTTCTCTAGAGTCTCTTGTCATTCATTTATTCACCCATTTACCCCTAAAGACTGAGTTTCTACTATAACTCCAGCTCTAAATTAAGTGCTTGAGTAACAAAGTATTATAATGTGGGGGTAAATACCCGAATACCAGGTGCAGCATAGTGTGATAAGAGCTGTAATAAAGCTATCAAATAAGTTTTATGATGCAGCCGAAGAGGTAGTGGATGGGGCGGAAACCTAAGAATGATTTCATGGAGGTAGGCTTTGAAATAGTCAGAGAAAAATATCAGGCAGTTTAGCTGAAGAAAGGTACATCTTGTGCAAAAGCACAGAGGCCTTTTACCTGCTATACAGGGTCTACACTTTGTGACTACGTGACATTATTTCTTTAATCTAGAAGGCTGTGGACTCTCTCTACCTGGAAAATTACTTCACATCTATCACATCAAATGCTACCTCTTGAATAAAGTCATCCATGATTCCTCCAGGCAGATATTGTGCACTTTATTGTCTACTGTTCAAAAAAAAAACTTTTTTCATTCTCTTGTGACTTACCTGCTAACATGTGTGCCTTTTGACTGGGAGGTAATTCTGAGCAGAGGACATTTTTTCCCCCCACTATACTACATAGTGCCTATTGCAACTCCTGGCATAGAGCAGGAGATTGATAATTGCTTATTGAATGAATGAACATCTACTCATCGAGAAGTATGGAACTGAAGTAAATTCCCAGATTAAGCCTCCAAGAATGTATCTCTGATACATGAATACAACTGAAAGGAAAGTATCATAAAGATTTCATGTATTTGGATAATTATATCCAAAGTCTATTTTGCATAGACAAAACTATTAATTAAGAATTTTTAACACAGAGATGATATTCAAGGTTCAATTGTGTCCAGATGCAGAAAGTACTTGTTTTCCAGATAAAGAGAATAGATGGTATAACCATAATTAAAGTCAATGCAGTTGGCGTGAAGTTAGCATGGAAATAGATTTATTGTCTTAAAAATACAGGTGCCATTTGAATTAGTTTGAATACCTCTCTTGAATAAAAGGAAAATTATAAGCCAGTTCATCAGTATTAAAAACTGAATTCTATTTGACCCCTGTTTTAACTGTGTCATTGTGATACTCAATAATTTTGGAGGCTTTTGTGTCTTTCCAAAATGTTAGTGATTTTGAATGAAGCTGTGTTATTTTTGACCAGGAATTTAATGTTTAATGTTTTATCTCAACAGCAAATTACCTGGGAGATTAAGATAGTTTAACCTATTTGACAGTTCTCAGTTATCCATGGTTCCTCAGTATGGTGAAATTGTCATATTTTGATGGAATTCCCTCTACTTTCAGATCAATTCTGATCTCTTAGGAGTCTATCTAGGGAGGGAAATCAGCAAGGACAAGAGCCACAAGTTGAATAACATATGATGAAGGTTGAAAAAAATAAACTGTCAGGACACAGACAACATCTTTTTTTATATATCCCATTTAATTATTAAAATAAAACAGGAGACCTAGTTCATGTATTTATTTCTAACCTAATTGTTTTGTAGAGACCTCAGGCATAGAATGTATATGTGGATAATACCAGTCATACAAATCCTACTTATACAATAAGTAAATTTTAGCCCACTATGCAATCATTTTGTAACTAAAAACACACTCAGTGAAATTTGGTTGCACATATAAAATCTAAGCAATTAAAATTGGTATCTAAAATATGACTCCCTCTGTCATAATTTTTATCTAACTACTCTATAAAAATTATCCATGAACCTCACAATTTTTATCTTGAAGCTTTGCATCTCAGCCTTTTACTGCTGAGCATTTTTTTGAAATGGTATTTTACTCATTAAACTAAAAAAACAAGTTCCATGTATCATAATACATTTGCACTATATTTATTTTAAAGACACTAAGGAAAAAAAATGATTGGGATAATTGGGAATTCTAGTAACTTCTCTGGTATCCCAGCAGCAGAGAAAACTAACAAAATTTTAATTATGTAGGTTTTTTTAAAAATAATTTGCTCCTTGAAAATGTGAAGGCATTTATGTACATCAGAGAATAATATGTGACTAAAGACAGAAAATTACTTTTCCAGAAAAATTCAACAACATGAGAACATGCAGTTTTATTGAGAAAATAGTTTTTACCAAGAAGTAAATAATAAATAATATTCTATATAATAAAATAATTATCTCCAAAACTTTAGATCTGAAGTGGCAGATTAAATAAAAAATTAAAATTGAATAGTTAGCCCAAAAACTCCAATTCGGACAAACTGAATTTCTAAAGTAGAAATTAAAAGTAGAAAAATATGCTAAATTAGTCTATAAACATAATTTTCAATTAAATATATATCTATTATATATTTCAGTTAAATATATACATTCATAAAATTAAGGGAATATAATTCTGTGATGACTCAGGTGATGTTATAAGTGAATAGTAATGCTGATTACCCATGAAAGAATTTCTGTACTGTATAAAAATTTTAGTTATATTCTGTATCTAAGAGACAATTAGGAAAAATATTTTGTATGTGGATAAAAAGTCTGAATTAAAATTGCATCTCCGTATAGGAAATTTAATGAAACTAATTGTGAGGCAATGATTTTTTTTATTGTTTTATAATGATCAATATAATTGCTTCCTGACAGTAAATGTAATAATAATTTAAAAATTGATGGTCTAATATTAGATTTTTTGCTTAGATATTTATTTTCAGTTGTTGAAGAATATCTTTTATGAGGTATTTTAAATATAGGAATGAAATACAAAGCATTGCAAATTATAATGAATTTGTAATAATCCATTTGTTAGAAATTTTATAGCAAAAATTTCCAAATTAAAAGGATTTTTTCCCCCATCTTCTGTTGATATTTTAGTAAAGTAGAGGTGGTGCCATCCATGTAACTTGAATTGAGGGTATGAAAGTGTGCAGAAGAGTGATTTCCTAGCTTTTGATTCTACAGGAATTTTGACATATTCTGTACATATTTGCAACTCATTTAATTTTTATAAGTACCAGTCATACACAGGGAATCATAGTAATAATTTATTTTGTACCATTTTAAGACTCAGTGATTTAAACAGAAAAGTAATTCAATTATAATTTTCAGTATGCAAATCTATAATATTATGGTGAGATATGCAACTTCTCTGAAATTATAGAAAGAAAAAAATAAACACATGATAAAGGATTTTTGCTAAATATAAAAAAGAGGGTTGGGGGTTTGTTTTACAGCACATTTTATTAAAGATGGGAGTGGATTATCAAATTTTAATTATGACATTTCTAAAGTTGTTACTCCGAACAGCTACATAGATGAGATGTGGATTATTTAAATATAGCTCTTTTCTAAATTAAGGGAATATAATTCTGTGATGACTCAGGTGATGTTATAAGTGAATAGTAATGCTGGTACCCATGAAAGAATTTCCGTACTATATACAAATTTTAGTTATGTTCTGTATCAAGTTAAGCTTTCTCAAATATAAAGTACATGACTAGTCAAAAAGTTAATACAAAAAGACAAGCTGATACAGAGTTAATTTCAGAACTAGAAAGATGAGAGACCTAGAAGTTGGGAATAGTTTATCAATAATTACAAAAATTATCCTTCATTATAATTTAGGATTTTTTCAATTGCAAACAACAGAGACTCATTAAAAGTAGCTTAGACATATGAAGGATTTATTATTTTTCATAACAAGAAATTTAGTTAAAGTATTCAGTGGTGCAGTGATTTTGTCAAGAAACCAGGTGATTCCTATCAATTTGTCCTGCCTGTCACAGTGACTTGACTCTTCCTTTTCAACTGGCCTCTTCAGAGATGGCTTTCATAATTCCAAATGTTACCTTATCACAATGTCCAGAGTTAGAAAGAAATTGGCTTATACTGAATCCCTTTTACACGCAAGGAAAAACTACAGGAAGCCCTCCAACAGAACCATCTCCATAGCTTGTTGGCCAGAATTATGTGACATTAACGTGACTAAACCAATGATTTAACAATGAGAATGAGACACCCATGATTAGTGATTAATCAAGGCTCATCCTCTATGGCTGTAGAAGAGTGCCTTCCCTGAGCTCATGGCAGAGCAAGGAAGAAGCAGTGGAAGAATGGGTGTGGGTAAAGTATCTGCTACAAGTTGAAAGGAATGCTGCAAGTGCAGGAGTCATGGAACAACCATTAAAAAAAAAATACAATGATTTCCCCCCTATACATTTCATCTGAGACTCATAATAGTCTTCTGGGACTAGAGAAAAAGAAAATATTGTGGGCTGTCCACTCAGAATAAGGGCTTATCATATCGTAGTGCTTAATTGTGAACCTGTCTAAATGAGCCCAAGTTTTTTTTTTTTTTTAATTTTCTTTTTTCTTTCCTTTTCTATTATCCTGATGATGATGATTATTACAATTATTGAACAATAATTAGTATCAAGGCTGCAAAGAACAAAGAGCTTTATTTGAGGTCCTAGGAACTGCAATTTAGGAGACATAGGTTTGGGTAAAACTGAAAGAGTGTTGTTCCAGGGAAGAGAAAAAAGGGACTTACAAAGGGAAACGCAACAGGGTTGTTAAAGTTGTCTTGCAAGAATTACAATTGGTTCTGATGCACAAGGAAATATTTGCCCCAAGGGACAGGCTGTCAGGAGTTATTTACTATAAAGTTTCAGTCAGTCTCCTGAGATTCTGGAACACTGTGCGGATGTTCTGGATCCCAGCATTAAGACAGTAAGTGGTCAAAAGTTCAGAATCCACTGGGCTGAGTTGTCCCAATTATGTCCCACTTATGTCCCACTTCCTTAATGGCCTCCTGGCTCCATTTTAGAGAGCTCTCTTACCAATACCCACTCCTCTGTGATTTTCCTTTCACTCAATCCTAAATATAGTCAAATAGCAATCAGATATAATTCCATGAGTCTTGAAAAAGCACAAAACAAAATGCCTACTTGATTTTGATTTTCTTTGATATTTCTAAAGATATATCCTTTATGTCTTTCAATAGTCCATTGTTTTAAATTAAATATAAATACAACAGAAAAAGCCTTATTTTTAATAGTTTCAATGGAAATCCATTTTATGTTTTAGTTGATTAAACCAGAAGTTTAGCTACATTTTTTTTGTTCACTGTATTATATCAACACTGTGTTCCCCCAAATTGAAACTCTCATAGAACAGGGTAAGTTTTATTTATTGTTTTATCCCCATCATCAACTTTAGAAGATAGAAAATAGTTAATTGAATTGAAGTGAGCTATAAAAACCAGTAATGCACCATTTTCTGGTTGTAGCCATTCCAAAATCCCAACAGAAGTATGTTTGGCCAATTAAACCCCCTTTTAGTGAGAGCAAATAGCACATTGTCTAATATCCTCCTAGTTCACACTCAGAAAATCCTCCTAAATGTCTGGGAAAATAGCAGAGGTGTGTTTTCAAATATTCTGTATTGACTCAGTGAACAGACTGTGATGATGTCATCAATTGCTACCTTGGTTATACTCAATTCAAAAGCCAAATTTTAGACCTGTCATGAAGCTTCTGTTTCACTTGCACATCAGACTATAATATACCTGCAATAATTTGGGGGGCTGTGTTTTTCATTTTAAAAGCTGCAGAGTGGAAGAGCATGTTTGGGTTGATAACAGGACCCACAGCTCCTACGGAACAGTCACAGGTGGCTACACACAATCCAGACACACAGGAAGTTATTTCAAAGGGAAGCCAGCCTGGTAGACTGGATAAAAGCCATACAAAATGTGTTTACCTTAAGAAGGGGGCTGCCCAACTCCCCCTATAAATGCCAATGAAACACCCCAGAGGAAGTAGCTGATTTTCTTCCAATGCAAACCAAGTGGGATTGGCTTTATGATGACCAATGACTAGATATTTACCTGTGAAAATGCTCATTACCCAGGTATTGGGAGGGAGAAAGTTTCCTCTATCCTTCTAGGTTTTTCTGTCTGGTCTAAGAATTAAGTTGATATGAGACTGATTAACAGGAGAAACTCAAACAAAAATTTAATGACATGTATACAAGGTAGAGATCAGGAAAAATGAGTAACTCACCAAAATGGCTAAAATCTTTACCTTAAATACCATCTTCAGCTGAAGGTAAAAGAGGATGTTGAGGGTAGTGGTTGGGACTTCAAAGGATAGGAAGGCAATTCACATAGAGATAGAAAAGCAAACGTTTGATAATCTTTGCTGGGTCATGCTGATACATTGAAACAAGGAGTGGACTTGAGGTGGGAAGCCCCATAAAAAAAGACTGGTAGGACCGCCAGGCAGGGCCACTACTCTCCTGCCAGCACCATCTGTTTCACTGGCCCAGAGGCTCTATCTCACTTTTTGCCTCTGAAATGGCTTACTTCTAGGAAAGTGGAACTTACTCCTAAAATTCTATTGGTTCCCTGAGCTCACTCTTGATTGGTTCTTTCTTTCACTCCTGATTGGTCCACTTCCCTCCCTCCTGATTGGTTGTTTCTATCCCTCCTGATTGGTCCAGTTCTACAAAGCTTGTTCCTAATTAGTCAACTTTTGTTATAACTCATTTGCATATGATGTTGCAAAGTGTAAACTGGCAGCCTATAAAAGCCTGTGTAAACTTACAGACGGGGTCCAGAGCTTGGACTGTTAACTCCTCTGGGCCCGCTGGTATAATAAACTTGAGTTCTCCAACTCTCCGAGTGCTGCTTGGTCTCTCACCCAGATCCAGGTTGCTGTCACAACTGAGCTGTAACACTGAGCTGTAACACGTTTTTCTGCAACAGACTCTGATCTCTGAGCTCTGTTAGAGTTTCCCCCACCACACCTAGCCCAAATTATTTGCAGGTATCTCCGGTAATACCTGTGTTCTGGGAACAGGCCCTTTCTCTAAGTTATTTTCGGCAGTGAAGGGGGAGGTAACAAGAAAAACTTTCTGAGTTTTCTATTTCTTAAAAATAATCAACCTCAATTAATCCATGCCAAAGAGACACATTCTGACGTGGCAAATGCTGTGGTAAAGGGGGCTACCCATATAAGGACACCCCATAAAACACTATTGCTACAAAACCAAAGACAATTTGGAAAGCCGTATCATATTTGGTTAATAAGGTGAATAAAGTAAATCCGGATGGGGCAAAACAAAAAAGAAACAAAAAAGGAAGGGTCATGGAACTCGTTTCAGAAGGGCGGAAATCGTTAGATGGTTATTAAGAAATGTGATGAATAAAACAGACATTGATTTTTATAAAGCCTACCAATGGTTGAGTGAACCTAAAGGAACCCCTACTGCTCCCCCATCATTACAGGCCTCAAACAAGTCCACTCTATTTACCTTGGTTTGGAAAAATTTTTAAAGCCAGAAGGCAAAAATGCAATGAGAAACCCGACCTGCCAAATTGATGCAGTATCTTTCATTCTGGCTCTTTCATAACACTCTGAGCATTTGCATCTATCACGAGGTAGGCAAAACCCAGTCTAGAGTCAGTCTATTCCTGTCAAGTCCCATTTGTAGCCCTTGCAGGGCTATCAGCCACAGTCTGACTTGCCAGCTATGTTGAGGTCATTCCCACCTGTGAATCTGCCACATAGCCATCTGCAGTCTCTGCCTCTTTTGCTCACAGAGAGAACAGTTTTAATTGGCATTTTGTACCTCTGAGGGCACAAGAGAAATATGTCTAGATTCAGCCTACCCCTGCCTTGTTGCACCCCTGTGTCCACTCGTTTCATGGCCCCAGGTGGCCATCTCAAAGGAGCACTTTGGTACATTTGCTTGTCAATTGCAGTCACCCTCCAAATTTGGAAGGGAGTTCTTCTGATGGGTATCTACATGTCCTGCTTTAATGTACCCCTCAAATTGCATAATGATATCCACAGAGCTGTGACCCACATGGGAATATCTTTAATATCAGGCCAGATTTCCATTACCCTTCTGTCTGATCATAAGTCCAGGCCATTGGCCACTGCCCATGCATCAGTAAAAACCCAGACATGAGGGCTTTTGCCCCTATTCAATTCTTCCATCACTGCTAGGAAAACAGCGTGCAGGGCAACACACTCCACTGATATATATTTTACCTTCTTTGATCAGCATGGTGGCCTTTCATCTTGGAACTGCCAACCACAAATCAAGCAGCTTAAAAGAAGTTTAAAAGCTGCCCGCTTTGTCCACTTATTAAGTCCCTAAGAATGGGAGAATGGTTGCCAGGAGAACCAACCTTGTGGTTAATATTTCATTGCATATGTTCCATATCTTTATCCATTGATCTGTTGACAGACACTTAGGTTGTTTTCATATTTTGGTTATTTTGAATAATGTAATGAACATGGGAGTCCAGATATCTCTTCAAGATCCTGATTTCATTTCTTGTGGATATATACCCTGAAGTGGGATTACTTGATCATATGGTAGTTCTATTTTTAATTTTTGAGGACCTGCCATAGTGTTTTCCATAATGGCTGCACCAATTTACAATCCTATCAGCAGTGCAAAAGGGTTCTGTTTTCCTGCACATCCTTGCTAACACTTATCTCTTGACTTTTTGACGGTAACCGTTTCAGCAAGTGTGAGGTGATACTTTGTGATTTGACTGCATTTCCCTGATGATTACTGATGTTAAATGTCTTTTCATGTACCTGTTAGCCATTTGTATGTCTTCTTTGGAAAATTGTCTATTTTTCAGTTGGATTTCTGCCCATTTTTAAATACAATTTGCTTTTTTTCGGTATTAAGTTGTATGAGTCCTTTATATATTTTAGATATTAATCCCTGCCCAGATATAGAATTTGCAAATATTTTCTCCCATTCTGTAGGTTGTTTTTTCATTTTGTTGTTCTTTCTCTGTGCAAAAGTTCTTAGTTTGATATTGTTGCATTTAATTTTGTTTTTGGTGTCATAGTCAAAATACCATTGCCAAGACTGATGTCAAGGAACTTTCCCCTATATTTTTTTCTAGGAGTTTTATGGCTTCAGGTTTTATGGTATAAATTAGGGGTCATAAATGAGTTTCTGAGTGTTCCCTCCTCTTCAATTTCTTGGAAGATTTTGAGAAGGACTGGTGTTAATTCTTCTTTAAATGTTTGGTAGAATTCACCAGTGAAACCATCTGGTGTTGGGGCTTTCTTTGCTGGGAGTTTTTTATTACTGATTCAGTCTCCTTACTCATTATTGGTCTGTTCAGATTTTGTTTCTTCATGATTCAGTCTCCGTAGTTCATACATTTCTGGGAATCTATCCATTTCTTCTAGATTATCTAATTTGTTGACATATAACTGTTCATAGTGTTTTAGATATTATTTTCTTGCCCTTGAGAATTAGCTGTAAGAATTAATTACTAGTATCAGTTCATGAGACTCATAGCAAGTCACTTAACGTTTCAAAATTCCCCTACTGCATATTTCCCCGTATTTGTGGCATTTAACAATGCTGACCAGCTTCCCAAGGTAGCAAATCAGTGTGATCCAGCCAGACTCTCCACTCTGCTTTAACTGGGCTAGCAGCCTCCACTTTCTCTTGCCAGGGGAATCACCCTCAAGCTCAGTTTTTATCATGTCAATTTTATGATTTTTACAAATTCTATAAACATTTATTAATGTATTGAGACTTGCTCTCTGCTAAGTGCTGAAACACTAAAAATAAACACTACACAAACCAGTTTAATGTTATCTAAAAGGAAAACATAAGCAAACAAGTACTAAAATAGTTTTTTAAATAGTAGATGTATATACAGGGTGTTAAAGACAGGAAATGGGGGCAATTAATGTCTCTTGTATTAATGGGGTAAACGTGTTAGGAAAATCTTCCTAAAGATAAAAAACAAGAATTAATTTTTTTTTACACTTAAAAAGCTCTATTCATTAAAAGACACCAGTAAGCACATGGAAAAACCAACCATATACTGCCACAAACATAACTTCCAAGGATTATTTTCCAGAACATTTAAAATACTTTCACATATTAATTAGAACAAAAAGACGTAATTTAAAGTATTCTTTATAGTGTGATGTGTGTAGGTGTGTGTTTTATTTTATTTGCCCTGCTGGGATTCATTTTGGCTCCTGAATCTGAAAATTCAGGTCTTTATCAATTTGGGAAAAATTTAGCTATTTTTCAAAAAATTCCTTCTCTCTCATTCTTTTCATTATTTACTTCTAAAGTTTAAATTTGAAACATTAGATTTTCTCATTCAATCCCATTTTTCTCTTAGCCTCTCCTTCGTATTATCCATTTCTCTTGTCTCCCTTTGCTGCATTCTGCTTAGTTTCTTCAGCTCTATCCTCTGGAAGCTGGAATCCAACCACTCAGTTTTCTCCTCAGTTGTGTTTAATGGCTTATTAAATTTTTTCATTAAGTTTTTTATTTCAGTGATTGGATTTCTTTTTTAATTTCTAAAAGTTTTTGATTTTTTTTCCCCCAAATCTGCCTCAATATTTTTGGTAGTCTCTTGCTTTTTATCAAGATTAAGTATACATAAAGAGGGCAATATTCACTAATCTCATGTGTATTACAGCTTGATATATTTTCACATATCCACTTGCCCTTGTAATCACCACCCAGATCAAGGTGTAGAACATTTCATCACCCCAGGAGATTCTCTCATGCCCCTTCCTGCTCATCTCTACATGGATTTTTGGGCTGTTTCCGTAATTTGGTATTTATAAATAAAACTGTTATAAGCCTTAAGAATTAGATTTTGAACAATCAGTATGACTTACCTGATAGACACATTAGTGAGGAGCCTGTTCAAGAGTAAAATACTTTTCAAAAACTAAGTAAGCCAGAAAATTATACATAAATATTTTAATGTGAGTCCTGCTTAAGGGTTTGGATTTAAATTGATACAGTGAAACTTTAAACAAAGAATAAACAGTTTTATACAGAAGAATGGTATCATCAGATTTGTGTTTTAGAAAATCTCTCATTCTCGGATGGATCATGGATAGACCAAAAAAGGGGCAAACTACAGGAGAATGAGCACTGAGAGAACTGATAACAGACACTAGATAGCATTCTGCAAAGCACCGGGCAACTAAGGTTGAACAAAATATATAGCTGTTGTTGAAGAGAAAAATCTACCCTAAAATTTATTTTAATGTTATAGCTCATGGCTTTCCAGCCAGCACTCCATGTTATTTTAACCATCTGGCCTTTCCTGTTTGTTCTGGTCACTCTGTTCTCTTAACCTGAACTAACACTCTCTCTCATTTCCATTAGCCCAAGTTATTCTTCTTCAAGGGCTGGGTTGAAACACGAGTCCTCCATGGAGCTTTTTTGATCTCCCCAAGTGGAGCCATTTCTCCTTTTCTTTATCTATGAACTTTTATCAATTTATTTGTATCAAAAATGAAATTCAAGGAAAAAGAAACAGAAAAATAGTGTTAAGTAACTTAGGAAAAGTAGGTAAAATCCTATGAAATTGAAGGAAGGCATAAATTTCTCCTGCCGGATAACTTCTGGGTCACTGTGGGGACAAGGAGAAAGGAATAAAGATCCTAGAAAAGGTGATAGCTGATCTACATCTACAACCTGGAGTGGGATTTGAACATACAGCACTGAGAGAAGGCCGTTTCTGAGGACATCAGCAAAGATGCATGTTTAGAGAATAAAATTAGCTTACTTTACTGGAATATAGGGAAAGTAGATAAAACAAACATTGGAAGGATGTGAAAGACCAGGATTACAGGGAGCCTTGAATTCAGGCCAAGGTCAGGAGATTGGCCTTCAGTTGTTGAGCTGGTATATCTTAGGCACAGGGTCCTGGTTCCCTTACGTGTCACAGAGCCTTAAACTCTGGCATGCAGCTAGGCCTGCACTTTCCTCTCTAGCATCAGTCCTTCCAGAAAGACTACAGTTTGTAACATTGCTGCCAGGCTGCAAACCACTCTGTCGTAGCATAGTCTGTAGCTTCCCCGTGAGGCTGGTGCCTCTGAAATCACTTTGTAAAAAGTTTTTGGACATTTGAAAATTACATTCAAATGATGGTGCATTGATTATATTTCCCCATCAGGGCATCTCCCTCATCACCTACTAATTCTAATACCACCAGACAGTTTGTGCTTGTAAGAGTGACAAAACTTGTCACTTATTTTTATCCTTTCAGGTTGACTTTAGGTTACTCTTGTGAAAGGTAGAGCTGAGTAGACAGAGGGAAAATAGTACTCCTTGGGCAAAAGCATGTATTTTAACCTTATTTGCACCTCCCTTGCCAGCCTCAAGATGACTTTCCTTACTGGATGGGTATCCATTTCAACATTACTTTTGTTGTTAATAATAATAACAACAATAATAATAATAATATCAAGCACTTATTAAGTGCAAATGCTGTGTAAGCCCCTCTATATTATCTCATTTAGTCTTCCCAGGGACAGTTTTCTCATTTTGTAGATGAGGATATTTACAGATAAATTAATTCCCCAAGTCACACAATAGTGAGTGGAGGAACTGCTTTTTGAACCCAGGCCCATCTGATACTAGAGCCGGAGTTCTAAACACTGAACTCTGATCATAGGTTACTGCCTCTCACTAGGCCATGTGGCCTCCACTTCTTATAGTAGAAGATACTTTTTTATTCCTCATATGACTTTGGAGGAGATATAGAACAGACATTTAGCTTCCCCAATAAAAAACAAATAAAATAAAGAGCATGCAGTTGTCAACATGATGATGTGTGGCCTCATCCTTTTCACCTTTTTTATTTGTTTGTTTTCCTGGAAATTATAAAATACTAGGGATAAAGTTGCATGTGGAAAATGGCACTTTCTTCTGGTTATAAAGGACACCATAGCTTAAATTTTATGATTAGCACTTTTGAATAAGCAGCTCCACAATATCCCCAGGCAGTTTTTACCCCTTCTATGAGTATGTTATCATGGGACTGAATCAAACTCTACTGGAAAAGGGAGTAATTCCTATGTTTAAGGTTTTTCTCTTTTTACCTTTAAGCAGTTGTAGTCTTTGTTTTGATAAGACTCACATAGCAGTGGCATATTAATCTTTCAAGAAATAGTGAAGTCATGAACGCCAAATATTGGGGAAAATGCATGGCAGTTTAATGCTTTCAAAATAATAATTGAAATTATCTCTTGTCATTCTACCTTGAGCAACAAAAAAAAAAAAGATAAAGATTTGGTCTATTCCTCCACTTCCCAGGCCGTTTCAACATTTATCAGGTAAAGGATTATTCTGCTTTTGTATAGTCTTCAGAAAGCCATGTGCTTGTTTTTGTAAAACAATCTATTTTCTAAAAAGAAAGGACTTGTACAATATTTACTTACAGGTAAAGTTTATGACACAAATATTGATTTTTCTATTGTATGTCATTTTTAATACTATTAAAATCTATTACCTCAGAGATATCATTTTTTTTACTAACACTGGGGAGGGCATTCAATGGTTTCTGGAAAATAAACTGCCTTCTGGAAAGTTACATTCTTGTGAAGAAGTGTACCATGGGTATTTGTATAACAGATGCTTTTATTTGTACACCTTTAGTAAATATGTGCTTTGAATTTTAGATTTTCATGTAATTTGTGGACTTTGAAATCTACCAAATTCATTTTTCATACAAAAAAAGATAGAGTCTTATTAGGTTATGTTAAGGTCATTCCACTGGCTACTAACTGAGTGAGAACTAAAAATCCTTATTAATTTTGCTTTTTTTTCTGTAATTCTCCGTACTACCTAAAAAATATGGATTAAACTGAAAAATATGTTTTCAAGTGAGTAAATTTTCAAGTAAGTAAAAATTAAGTTTGACATTGAGATTCCTAAGGAGGCCAGGTCTAGAACTCTCACCAGCCATGGTGAGACTTCCTTGATAGTGCACTTGTGATTCTAATCTAAGTAGCTAAATCTTATTGTGGAAATTTCTCTAGCTACATTGTTTCTCATTTTTCTCTCCTGTGAATATGTGAGAAGTTGGATAAAGTGAATTCCATGATGTCGTCTAGTTCCAAAATAAATCAGTTCTATGATTAACCAGCCATCCTCTTCATATTTTGCATTCTCCACCAGATTAAACTTCATATGCCTCACATATCTCTTGCTCTACCATTTTACCATGCCCACCTTAAAGCTGGCCTTGTAAAATTTTTATTTAAATTATTTTCCTGACTTTATTCTCCTTATTCCAATTCATATCTTCTCTGTTCATTGTGTATCAGATCTCTGTGATATTATGAATCAATAAAATATTTTTAAAGTGGTGAGGGAGTTGTTATAGGGTTAAATTTTATACTTTCCTAAATAAGGTCATTTAAAAAATTACTATCTATTATCATGGTCATGTCAATAAATAATAAGAATAACAACAAAAAGTAGGGAACAACATATAAAAAAAAGTCTAGTCTTTTCCCAAAACATTTTTGGTGATTTTTTACATACTTCTAAGACCTGAAAAGGGCCAGGACAACTGACAATGTGTTCTTATTACCAGGAACAAATAGTGAAAAGTAAATCCGACTGCCACAAAGTTTAAGGGTTTTTTTTAAGTTTTTTCTCCTGAATGTTATATTTCTTGGGAATTAGGCCATTATTAGGGCTTAAAAACCTTTTCACACAGAAATTTTTGGTAGAGTGTTACTTTCTGAGATACATTTTGACCTATAATACTTTGAAATGCTGTTAAGAAAAAAATGTGTTAATAAAGCTCTTGAAAATAGTCCCTTCAAGAAAATCATGTACCAATTCAATTACTATTACATACTGTATAAAATTACCTGATTTCATCTGGAAAGTAGTAGGTGGTACTTGAATTAATGTGGAATCCAATTGTAGAGCAAGAACTGATTCCGGTACGTCTCCTAGTGTCTAAGGGAGTGTATGTGTCTATGAGTTGTATCTGTCTGTGTTCAAATTACAGCAGTGTTCAAGGACTCTGTGATTTTCTGATAAGTGAAAACTTTACCTGGGATTCTAGTAATAAGTTTTCAAATGATCCTGTCTCTTTTCAGTATCATATTTTTAATTAATCATGAGTTGAGAAATAAACCTGATTATAATCATTAATCCTAGCAAAGACATCAGCGAATTGTTTATGCATTTATCAGGAGCAAAAATTGTTTGGGAACAATTATTCCTAAATTTGTATTTATAAAAATGAAGTAACTTAATAACATTAATGCATGGATGTGAGCCAAGTGCCAACGGCATTTATAAATAATTTTATATATACAAGACTGCATATACAAATTATAGTTTACTTTCTAAAAGACCCTTCTTAACAGTGCTCAATGTGCTAATATTAAGGAGCTAATCCTTCAAACAAGTTCACTTGTATCTAGTACATTATTGTAAATAGTAGGGCTTGTATAGATTATTAGCTAATTTATACGCATTTACTTGCATGATAGATTAGTAGCAAGCCTCTATGGATATCTGAATTAAATAAGATCTGCTACTCACAGAACTTGTTTTCAGTAGTGGAAAATTATCTCCATTATATCTTATTTATATTAATCAACTGGAATTAATTTTAAAACATGCAAAACTTAGAAGTCAATGTTTTTACAGAATGACAGTAAGAAGAATTTTACCTTGTTTTGGTAAGAGAATTTTTTCACACAACTTAACTACTTTCGCCTTTTTCTCAGAGGAAATTATTTATTTTCTAATCAGATTTACATTTGTAATTATGCAAGATGAAACTCATTCCTGCCCCAGAGCCTAGTGTCACCCTATTGATGAAAAAGTTTCTGTAAAAACATATTTTTCACACTTAATTCTTTTCTGAGAAGTGTATCTGGATAAAATCTTATTTTATCTTGTATTTTACTATACTGTATACCTTAAACATTAAAACTGACTTAATTTGATTTATTATAATACATAAAATACTAAATTTTATAAGAGCCAATCACCAATTAAAAATAAAGTGAGAAAGATAGTTATATGAAGCACTTCTAACAAATGAACCAACACAAATAATAAGTTTCAACACAAGTTTCCTGACTACCATGTGTGTCATGTTTTTGTCTATTTTTATTTGCTGGCTGTAGGTCACATTATCTGTTTCTTTTAAAGAGTGTTGAACTTTGTTTTGCAGGTAGTTATAGATCAGCTTATTTGGGATATGTCAAAATAGCCATTACTTTAGAAGTAACTCATGCCTTCCCCTACAGCATGGTATTCTTGGGTTTTGCTGATTGCCCCAAGTATTCAGCACACCTCTCTGCTCTGACTGGTGCAAATCTGAACAGCTCCTAGGCTTTTGTAAGCTCAGGCAATTGTTTAATTTATAGTTTCCTGGCAATTACTATTTTCTTGGCTTCGTTGACTTTAACCATACTTATGTACAGATTTAGTGTTTATTGGAAGACTCAAAAGGGATCTCTTGCAAATTTCTGAAGCTTTTTACCTCGGTGTAGTTCCCTTGTCTCTGATAGTCTGTCCTGCACATTCCAGCTTCCTTCGCCTCCTGAACTCTAGTCTGTCTCTTTGCCTCATCAAGACCGCCAGGCTCTTTGGAGTCTCCCTCCCTGTCAGAGTGAGGAATTCCATCTCAGTAGGAAGTTGGTATTTGTAGAGTTCCTCTTATGTGTTTCCCTTCTTGCATGGATCATAGTTGTGCATTGACTGTTTTTCAGTATATGGAAACTGTTTTTTCATATGTTTCTTTACTTTTGTAGTTGTTTACAGTGAAAGAAAAAGTCTAGTACCACTTGCTCCTTAGTAAGTTAAAGCAAGACATAATTTTTTATAATTGAATGTAAGAAATCTATATTTTTGTCAGTCTTCTATTGAGGTTTGACATTTTTGTTCTAAATATATGAAATTTTGCTCATTTTTTCCTTCATATTGAATGCCATCTGAACTGTGTCCAAGAGTGGTCATCAGTACCAGCAAAAATGTCCTAACCCTTTATTTTCAAAGATAATACGTGAACTTTTTCCAGATACGTGAACAAGTGTATGAAATCAGTTATTTGAACCCCACGTTGTGGAACTTATGTACTGGGGCCTAAGAAATTTTAAGATTTAATTTTACCAAAGTACATGTCATTCACAGAAGAAAATCTCTAAGACTCTGTAGATTGTCTGCAGTTCCATAGAAATTATATTAAAGAGCCTCCAGCATGAATTGGAACCAGATAACCACATTGTGACGTTGCAGAATGGATTGATTTATTGGGTGGCACACTTTCTATTTGACATTGGGAAATGTTAGTGTCACTGTTACCAAGGTATTCTTCCTGGTCAAAAGTAGCGAACACTACCAAATGTTTCTTAAAGAAGTACTTGGATCAGTTTAACACAGATCAAGACAACAGTACAAAAGTGGACAGTTTTCTTCTCCTTTACTTTTATAGATTAGTATGCATTCAATTACTAGAATAACAGTAATAAATTATTTCAGAGTGAAATTAGTAATGAGGTAAGAATATGATAATTTTTTTCTATTCCATTTCAATTTGGAGTTGAAATTTTTTCACTTAACAGTTTTTCTATGCTCTGATAATGACTGTATTTTCAATCTACAGACTTAAAAAAATTGTTTAGACTTGACAGCCCTATGGCCACAACTTATCACAGTGCCCCATCTTGTCAAACTCTAAATAGCTTAAGCAGCAAAAAAAAAAGTATAATAATAATGCATGTTATATATACACTGTGGTAGCAGAGAATAGCTGATTGTTCATCAATCCTTTCTTTTTTTTTTTTTTTTAATTTTGGAGGGGAAGGTAATTAGCTTTATTTATTTATTTACTTATTTATTTATTCTTAACGGAGGTACTAGGGATTGAACTCAAGACCTCATGCGTGCTAAGCGCACACTGACATATTACCCTCCCCTCTCCAATCCTTTCTATTTTCTTTTGTGCACACATCTGGACCAAATTCCCCACTTACTTTGCAGTTGGGTGTATCTGGGTGGTCTTTGACCATTGGAATGTGGGAGCCAGTAGTGAAAGTATCTCCAGGTTGTCCCTTGATAACCTCCTTCAAGATCCTCCCATTTCTCTCCTCCCATCTTTATGGCTACGGAGGACTCCAAAAATACAGAGGTGGTAGCCTCACAATAGGAAAGGAGCCAAAGTCTCTGAGTGGAGCACTGTTCACACCCCTTCCTGCTGATTAGATTTCATATGAACAAGAAATAAACTTTTGTTGTGTTGTCACTGAGATTTTGGAGTTATCTTATATAATACTGTACTACCTTGACTACTACAGATTTATAAATTTAAGTCATAAAGAAACTGCTGAAAATTGTCAAGAGAGAGACCCACATTAGGCAATGCCAAACATTTAGCTGGCTAAACCTAGCATATTGACGACCCTGTGGCTCTAGAGAGACAGGTTGGAAATAGTTAAAGGGTGATACATATGGCCTTTACTTTCTAATTTTAACAATATATTTTGTGAAAGGGATAAGCTTAAGTCAAAATTGCCTCATTTTTGGAGAACAAAGATATTAGCAAGAGTTGAGAGAACATATGGTCTTGTAGGCTTGAAAAAGCCAACCGATATGAGGAACCTAAGTAATAAAAATATAAGATGAAAAAGATTTGAGCCACAATGTCACAGTAAGACTGTTCAGCTGAACAAAGAATACTGCAATAAATCAAAGATCAGCTTAAGGGTACTACATTCCCCTCAAGTACTATTCCAGATGACCTCAAATTAACCTGTTAAATAAAGAGACACGTCCAAGTAAGGATCAAAGAAATAAAGCAAAGATAATCATGTCAAAGAAAAGTGGGTATGATTACTGTCACATGGAAATGCATTGCAATAGATCAGAAGCTAAAGTAAATGGTCGAGAAAATGTAGTATTCTGCACAAGTACACACACATACACAAACATGCACACAAACTGTCTTGGTCCATTTAGGCTGCTATAACAAAATACCACAGACTGGGCAGTTTATAAATGATAGAAGTTTATTTCTCATAGTCCCAAAGGCTGGAAGTCCAAAATCAGAGTGCCAGCATTTAGCTGGGTGAGGGGCCCTCTTCTGAGTGGCAGAATTCTTGTTGCACTGTAACGTGATGGAAAGAGCTAGGGAATTCTGTGGGGTCTCTTTTATAAGAGCACTAATTAGGACTCCATCCTTATGACCTATGCACCTCCCATTAGGATTTCAACATATGAAGTTTAGGGAGACATAAACATTCAGACCATAGCATTCTGCTCCTGTCCCTGACCAAAATTCATATCCTTATTACATGCAGAATACATTCATTCCATCTCAACAACCTCAAAAATCTGACTTTTTCCACCACCAACTGAATAGTCTTAGTCTGAAGTCTCATCTAAATATCATCTAAATTAAATATGGGTAGACGTTTCATCCTGAGGCAAATTAATCTCCAGATGTGAATCTGTGAAATCCAACATGTTATGTGCTTGCAAAATACAATACATAGGACAAACACTCCCCTTCCAAATGGGAGAAATAGAGAAGAAGAAAGGGGTAATAGGTCCCAAGCAAGTCTAAAACCTGAAGACCTGCTGGGGTGAAGGGGATCTCCCTTCCAGACACACCAGGACAGGTGTTACTTACAGTAGCACTCCCACTTCTCAGTACCAGTTTTCCATCTTAACTCATGTGGGCTGCTATGACAAAGTACCACAGAATGGGTAGTTTATAAACAACAGAAATTTACTTCTCACAGCTCTGGTGAGGGCCCTTTTCCAGGTTGCAGAATTCTTATTGTAGCCCCACATGGCAGAAGACACTAAGGAGTTCTTCGGGAGGTCTCTTTTATAAAAGCACTAATCTCATCATTAGGACCCCACTCTCGTGACTTAAGCACCTTCCGAAGTCTCTATCTCCTAATACTATCACATTGGGCATTAAGATTTCAACTTACGAATTTGGGGTAACACAAACATCCAGACCATAGCACACACACAAACTCAGATAAAACATCTTGGATTGTTTGAAAGTAAATATAACTCTCAATCCCCCAAAACTATTTAAATAGGAAGTCAGCTGTGAATCCTGGAGTACTCTCAGGAAGGTTGGTGATATGTTCATGGAAGATAATAGGCAAGGAAGAGAATCTCAGAGATAAATATGAAGTGTAATTAAGGAACATCCATTAGTCCCGGGGAAGAGAATCGGCCAAATGCCTGCTGAGCAGAATATCAGAACTGATAGGAACCAGTGTCTGTTTTGGTTTTCCCCTTCAATCTCCTTCCCAAGTGCAAGTTTTTATTGCAATTTTCCTATTTCTGTTCCATCACTCCATATCAGGCGCTGGGGAGAAAGACAACATATCTTTGAGTTAACAAATCATTAGACCTTAAAGATGTGCATCCAGATCTCATGGCCTAATAGAAAGAACGGCATTTCTTCCAGAGATCTTGGACTTTGGCTTGATACGTGACTGGATGAGGTTTTAGTTTGTTTTACTTAATAAGGAGTGCATTTTGTGTCATTATGTATAGAAGGAGAAATGAATGGATGATTGGTGACCCCAAGGGAATACTGTGATAGAGAACAGCTGGTTGTTCAAGTTGTTCACCAAACCTGGCTCCTCTTCCTTCTAGAACAGAGGCATGATCCTTTTCCTGTCTTCTCTTGGGATTTGTTGTCACCTTAGTTTAAATTATGAACGTGGAAAATGGATGGAATGGATATATCTCACTTCTCCAATCACTAGGCAAATGGAGATGACTGTGTGGTTATATGAAAGGGCTGACTCACAGAGGGGGAAGAACCTTGATGACTATGAAGGACAGCATTCTTCTACCATCTCCCAGACTCCCCCAAAACCCCACACACTGATTGGACTTTACAAGAGAACAAATAGAATTTTCATTGTGTTCAATCTCTGAGATTTTGAAGCTAATAGATTACAACACCTTGTGCTACTTTAATTAATACATATTACCACATACACATTCTCATAATCACATGCAAAGCAATACTAAAATGGGAGAAAATATCACAGTTTTCACTGATATCTGACACCTCTGAGTACAGAATACAACTTAATGAAGTAGAGAAGTTAATTCATATACCTAATATTAGCATCCACATTTATTAAGATCTGTATGCTAGGCATTTATTTGTACAACACTATTAAAATGAAAATTACTATTTGGACTGAGCTAGCCTCTGTAGATACATGAACAACACAGACAAAAAGCCTGATCTTATGGTGTCCATGTTTAATCTAGACATCATACAAGATGAAGTATATGTTTTTACTCTGTATATTACAAATGATTAAATAATAGCCACAGGGCTAAGTAATTTGCCCAAACTCACACAGATAAGGAAATGATTAAACTCACATTTCTTTGACTGAAGATTTCAGTAATTTAAGATGTCTGAATATTTCAAATTAAATTAAATACTGCCTTCTACTTGTCTAAAATTTTCCTCACTTATTATTTAGATGTGATCATATGGCCCATTGTGTAGATCCAGTCTTTAACATTACTCCACTATATTTGGTACAAAGATTTCTCATGTGAACTTGATCCATTTAAGTCAGAAAGTATAAACCACACTAGAAATCTTTTAAGAACTGGGAATAAAGGAACTCTCCTACACTGTTGATGGGAATATAAATTGGTGCAGCCACTATAGAGGACAGTGTGGAGGTTCCTTAAAATATTAAAAATAGAGTCACCATATGATCCAGCAACCCCACTCCTGGGCATATACCAGAGAAAACTCTATTCCAAAAAGATACTTGCACCCCAGTCTTCATAGCAACACTAATTACAATAGTCAAGACATGGAAACAACCTAAATGTCCATCAACAGATGAATGGATAAAGAAGATGTGGTATATATACATACAATGGAATACTACTCAGCCATAAAAAAGAATGACATAATGCCATTTGCAGCAACATGGATGGACCTGGAGATTATTATGTTAAGTGAAATAAGTCAGACAGAGAAAGATAAACATCATGTGATATCACTTGTATGTGGAATCTAAAAAAAGATACTACAAATCTTATTTACAAACCAAAAATAGATTCATGGACATAGAAAACAAACTATGGTTACCAAGGGGGAAAGGGTGAGGAGGGATAAATTAGGAGTTTGGTATTAACAGATACATATTACTATATATAAAATAGATAAACAACAAGGACCTACTGTATAGCACAAAGAACTATATTCAATTTCTTATAACAACATATAATGGAAAAGAATCTAAAAAAAAAATGTATGTATATATATAACTGAATCACTTTCCTGTACACCTGAAACTAACATGTAAATCAACTTTACTTCAATAAGAAATAGAAATTCAAGGAAAAGAATTGAAAGTATGTTTTGATTTATGAATCATAAACATAATTTTTTATATTACCTTTGAGCAGTTGAAACGTTGACAAGTTATGGAACACCCAGATAATTTCTGTATTTTCCCTTTCTGTTTCATATACGGTAAAAGTCTGGAACTGATTGTGAAGTTAAAGCATAACCAGGTACTAACATGTGCATTGGTAATCACTGGTAAATTCTTGCCTTTCACTGTTTACATATTACATGTTTTGAAATTGATTCCTTGTATTACTATAAAAATATTTCATTAATATTGTCTCCTACAGTAAGAAACTGATTGAATAATGTGGCAAGAATGCAAATAATAAATTAGGAAATAAAATCTTAATCAATTTTCCATTGTAATTCAAGTATGAATATGAGCAAATTAAAGATATTTTGTAGACTTTGGTTTCATGAAAGACTGTTGGTGAATGAAGTTTCCCTTTATCTTTCAGCTGCTTGTAGAAAGCTGTTAGACTTACTTCATACCCTTGTGTTAGATTTAACAAATAGTGCTCTGAACGAAGCACTCAGACTACAAATGAGAAGTTATTACTCCAGGAGCAACTTGATGAGTTTTGAGAACATCACACACCACTTTCTGTCTGTATCTCCAGAGAAAGTAATTAGTGAAGAGGTTGCTGGAATTATAATAATCTGTTATTGTGGTTATTTTAAAGATAAAACCTTGATGATTTTAGTTTCAGTTTGGTTGCAGTTATTTTTCAATGAACAGGTCAGAATGATGGACCCTAGAGTTTCAGCTCTATTCATCATATTTCTTGCCACAAAATGAAAATATTCCCAGTAAAATGGTCCTCTAAAAAAAGAAAAGAATATGCCACTTAAGGGGACATTTAAATAATCTTTGATATTTTAAAGTCTTGGTTTCCAGTTAAGTGTTACATAAACAAAATTATATACACAAATAAAAAGAGTTTATTCTAGAGGTCATCTTAACTAAAATAAAACTGTATTTTATTAACCCACAGAAGGCATTCTTAAAGTATTATTTTGAAATAATATTCAGCTTGGTATATTTAAGTCAATTATTTATCATTCCATTCTGTATTAGTTTCCTATTATTATTACAATAAATTGCCACAAATTTAGTTCTTTAAGACAACACAGATTTATTATTTTATAATTCTGAAGGTCAGAAATCCAAACTGGATCACAGGGCTGTGTTTCTTCAGAGGAGAAACCATTTTCTTGGCTTTTCTAGTTTCTGCAGGCTGCCTGCATTCCTTGGCTTGTGGTCCTTAGGAACTCCTGCCTCTGCCTCCACTTTCATACTGCCTTCTTTCTTTTGTCATTTTTCTGGGCCTGCCCAGATAATCCAGAATAATCTCCTCATTTCAAGATGCTTAACTTAACCACATCTATTGAGTCTCTTTTGCAATATAAGGTAACATTTCATGAGTTCTAGGGATTAGGTCATGGATATCTTTAGGGACTGTTTTTTATATACCCTACCAAACATTTTTCCTGATATTTTTTGAGCACCAATTTTTATTTTTGTTTTTTATTGAAGTATAGCTGATTTACAATATTGTGTTCATTTCTGATGTACAGCAAAGTGATTCAGATATTTTTTTTCACATTCTTTTTCCATTATGGTTTATTATAAGATATTGAGTGTAGCTTCTTGTGCTATACAGTGGGACACTGTTGTTTACCTATTTTATATATGGTAGTTATATCTGCTAATCCCATAGTCCTAATTTATCCCTCCTGTCCCTTTCCTCTTTAGTAACCGTAAGTTTGTTTTCTATGTTTATAAGGTCTGTTTCTGTTTTGTAAACGAGATAATTTGTATCATATTTTAATTTCCGAAGATAAGTGATATCATACTGTCTTTCTCTATTTGACTTACTTCACTTAGTAAATAGTGTTGCTATGAACATTGGGGTGCATGTATTTTTTTGGAATAGAGTTTTCTCTGGATATATGCCCAGGAGTGGGATTTCTGGGATCATATGGTAAGTCTATCTCTAGTTTTTAAAGGAATCTCCATGCTGTTTTCCATAGTGGCTGCACCAAACTACATTCCTACCAACAGTGTAGGAGGGTTCCCTTTTCTCCACACCTCCACTAGCATTTAAATGTAGATATATTAATGATGGCCATTCTGACTGGGAGCACTGATTTTTTTTAAATGCATTATTTTTTTTAAATGCATTATTATTTAAGATGATACAAAGTTGAAAATAGAAAGAATAGTTGGAGAGATAATTCAGACCTTAGTAAGTATTACTACAGGTGCAGGAGAAATGTTACAGAAGTTCAAAAGAAGAACCTTGCACTTGTCAACTCATAACCAGAGTGTTTACACTATACTTTAGTCCCAGGAATCACATTCAGTTATAAAGGAAGAGTAGCACATTTAGATAAGAGAAATTAGAATTGTTATATAAATTTAAAAAATCAAATGGTGCAAAATGAAAAGAACTGAGAATATATAATTCATAAAAGGGGCTATGGTAACTACATTTAAACATTTGAGGAAATGTCATTTGGAAGTCGCAGTAGACTTGTTCTCGACAACTACAAAGACGGTTAGAACTATGATAGATAAATCATAGGAAGTCATATTGTTTTAGTCCATTTGGGCTGCTATTATGAAATATCATAGACTAGGTAGTTTATAAACAACAGACATTTATTTCTCACAATTCAGAAGGCTAAAAGTCCGAGATCAGCATGCCAGCATGGATGGGTGAGGGCCCTCTTCCAGGCTGCAGACTTCTCATTGCAGCCTCTCATAGTGGAAGGGAGTTCTGTGGGTTTTTTTTTTTTATAGGAACATTGATCCCCCTCATGGAATCTCTATCTTCATGACCTAAGCACCTCCCAAAGCCCTCACCTCCTAATGCCATCACATTGGGCATTAGGATTTCAACACATGACTTCTGCAGGGGACACAAATACTCAGATCACAGCACAAACTTTAACTCAAAATAAACATACTTTCTAAAACCATCCATAAGAGGAATGGACTTCTTCAAGAAGAAGGAAATTGTTTTGAAATAAAACGGGATAACTATTTGGTCATATTATCATAAGGAAACTTCAAATGTTGAAAATGTGTCTGAACTAGATGACCCTGAGTTTCTATTTTCTAAGATCTCCAGTTATGTGATCAAAAGAATTCTCAGAGGGAATTGTAATTGGGATTCGTATGGAAGAACCAGTAGGATTTAGAAATCTTTAACTCAGGAGAGGATACATCAAACTGAATGAAAAGCATGAGACAAAACAGAGCCAGGAAGGTGTGTTTGCTCTATAAATTCTCAGATTGTCAGAGCACCCAGCTTGAGGTGAAGATGTGTGCACTGTAGTGTTCAGGCATGTCCAAAGAATGTCTGAAGAACTACTGGGCTAAGTCGGCTAAGTGTCTGTTGTTTATTCATCTGGGAGACCAGGAAAACTTCTGCACGGGGAATAAAAATATGGATTCTCTGAGGTGACTAAGACAATAGAAAAACAGATGTGAATTATTATTCCTTCAGCTATTCCTCTCAGATTTGTTGCACAATAATCTTAGGGGCTCCTTCCTGTGGAGTTTTGAGGAGGAGAAATGTCCTTTCCCCTTGTTCTATATTTCTGTGTGAGGTGGCATCAGTTGATGTAACATATTTGGTCATTCTTTACCTCTCTCCTCACCCTGCATAGGGGTTTGGAGGGAATGGGGAGGGATGGGGTGGGGGGAGTGGGAGAGTGGGTGGAAGAGAGCGAATTCTCTTGGTGAGGGAGATGAAGAATTAAGCAAAGAAAGGGAGCCCAGCCTCCTCTTTTCTTCCCGTTTGTAATCGATCTCCCTCAGATGTCAGACACTCAGATCTGTTCCCCACACAAAAGGTTTTACAAAGACAAGTCCCCACACGAGGAGGCCCATGGTTTACTGGCGCTGCTCTTGTCAGGCTGAGTAATTCTTAATTCTGGGGTTCAGTATTAAGAAACTTCTTGTTTCTATATATTTAAAAGCCAATTTCTTCAGCTGTACCTGTAATGAAAACATATTTGGGGCTCCCATGCTGCTTCTCAGTTGCTTCAGAATTCAAGAGCGAGGAAGAAGGGTTATTTAGGCCCCTTCAAACACCAGCAGTAATGAGGTCAGAGACATACTGATTTGTAACCATTAAATTTAATGCTTTGGGCAACTTGGAGGGTGTTAATCAAGTTTCTTAGATTATCCTTCTCATTTTGTTCTTATCTGAATCAAAAGGGTACAGTCATTGTTACCTACCTGGATGTTCTGGAATTACTGAGATTTTTAAGTATTTTTAATGTCTACACGTAAAAATATATACAGAACTTTTAATCAAAAGTTGATCCAATAAACAACCCAATGTTTTCAGCTATAGAATGGATAAGTAGCAGTGGAAAGGAGCAAACCATGGTTACATTCAAGTAACCTGGATGCATTTCAAAAATGTAATGTTAAGGAAGCAAGATCTGAAAATAAATACAGTATGTTTCAATTTGTAAAAAATATATAAAAAAACTGACAAAACTAAATCATATTTTCTAAAAATGTCTATGAAGATACTAAAACTGCAAAGAAAAGCAAGGAAATCATTATAACATTCAGAATAACAATTCTTCGGGCAAACGAGGACATTGCAGCTGAGAAGGGGCACATGGTGGGTGTGTAGGGTTTTGGTAGTGTTCTATTTCTTGACCTAGATGGTCATTACATGAAGGTATGTCTTCTTTTGATGCTCTCTCCTCACATTGCAGACACATATATTCTTATTCTCTCCTTCACTTAACTTTTATCCTTCTTAAATTCTCCCAGCCTACTATTCAGCTAGACCTACTGGAAATTACAATTTTCTCCTTCCTTTTTTGAGGGAGGAAGGAAGTTCATATCCACAGTCTCTTTCCTTTTTGCCAACAAAACCCATGTCTTCCTTTGTGACAGCAGCCTACATTGAAGAGCAGAAAGAAAAATGTCTTAGTGCTTTTGGTTTTCTTACTTTCCCCACCTTTCTCTCACCTTTGTCCATCCTTTTCTTGCTATCATCCTGTGTGCCTTTCTTTGAACTCTGGTTCATTTATTCCAGGAATTTCCTCCCAGAGTCCTAGAGTACCATTTAAAACTAAATCTTTATTATTTTTAAATAATGGAAATAGCTTCTTTTAGGGTTTATGCAGTTCAAGTATGAGAAAAAGATTAAATGAATTTATAAGCACATAAGACTAAAATCAAATTTTCTGCTGCATAAGAAGTAAACAAACTAAAAATCTCAGTACCTAGAAGATAACCAGGAAAAGCAAAGATGAAAATAAAATCCTACAACATTTTTTTTTCTTTTTTGCACAGTTTCAAGACCATGGTAACATGGCATAAGCACCTGGTTATAATATTATAATATGTTATATGATCATCAATATTAAATGAGTCCTTATAATAAAGAGACAAGTTATATTAGTTTTTATTATCTTTTGGATCATCTTTTGGATTTGAACTCCAAATGAGAAAGAAGCTGTAGGAGGTTTTTCCTAATGAGTCTTGATTAGGTGAGTAGGTGAGAAGTGCTGGAGAAGGTTGTAGATGTGTGTGTGTGTGTGTGAGAGAGAGAGAGAGTGAAAATGAGGGAAGACACAGCCTTCTACACACTGAAGATGACTAAATCTTTATATCCAGTCTAGATTTCTCTTCTTGGGTTCAAACGTTTGTACTCAGTTACTTACTAAATTTCTTCATGTGAATATCTGAGGCATTCAGATCCAACAAATTCAAAATTAAGCCTATATCAGTCATGAAGTCTGTTTCTTATGTTCACCATCATCATTTCTCACGCGGATGTGCAACAACTTTCTCTCTTGGTCTGAGTCTCTAATTTTAGGCATTCAGTTCTTTTCTCATCTTGCCACTGGAATGATCCATCCTTCCTTCCTTCCTTCCTTCCTTCCTTCCTTCCTTCCTTCCTTCCTTCCTTCCTTCCTTCCTTCCTTCCTTCCTAATATGGAATTTATTACACAGCAAGACTAGATCCCTGCATATCAGCAAGATTGCTAGCTTCAGTGGGTCAGATGCAATCTGAGGTCTTCCCCAGATTACCAGTTTATGCAGATTTGAGAGGCTCCATAGCATCCAGTCTGGATTCCATGTTAAGGAAGAAGCCTTCTCCACTGGCACTGATGGCAAGACCAGAGAGTCTCACCAACATCGAGGTCCAGTACAGTCCAGCCAGTGACAGATCTGACAGATCACATTTTGTTTGGTTTGAGAAAATAACTTTGCAACCTCTTTTGTTAACTGTAACTTTCAAGGTATAAGAGTCACCAGAGAAACTAGTTTTAGGAGTATAGGTCAATGTCACCATCAAGGGGATACTGCACAAAATAGACTTCAGGAGTTGACCCTTCAAGGTATTGGAAAGAACAAGAGCCTGAGCAGTGAGCTGGTATGTCCTTCATTTGCACAACCACCTGAGTGGGCTGGTTGGCAGTAACCAACATGTCTCCAAATATGAATCCAAGGAAAACTCCACCATCATATTGTGGTTGTATCAGAGTTCACTCCAGTTAGATTTTTATCCCAGATCCTGATGAAATTGGACAAATCCCCAACCTGGGTAGATCAGGAGAGGGTCCACACATGTTTGTAGCAAGACTTTAGATCCTCCGTCACAGTGAAGTCACTGACATTGAGATACATGGATATGAAGTCATTAGCATTGCTCTGTAAGAACTGGGGAAGATGGCTAGCTGAAATGTGCACAGGAACATCTTTAATCAATATTGCTATTGCATAGCAAGTAGAGTATAGTCATATCAGACAAAACCATCTCAATTGTCAACTCAAAGTGTGAAATCCACACACTCTGGTAATGCCTGAAAGTCTAATTAAATATTGGGTTTTCCCTGGAAAAATTCAGCTGGCCCTGTGAACTGCTTTTCCCAGAAAGTAGTGTGGGGGGATGATCTTTCTGAACCACATATCTAATCATTTGATTTTTCTAAATTTTTAAGAAACAACTTACTGCCTCACGAATGAATTTTATTTTCCTTAAAATGCACCCCCCCAAACCCCTAAGCATCCTCATTGCTGCTTACCTCTCCAGGATCATCTACCTCATCCTTCCCACCTCCAGCAATCGTTAGCTGTACTAAACTGTAATTTGTCGAACTCTTCATGACCTGTAGCCTCCAGAATTTGAGAAGTTTTCCTCCCTCCACCTTCTTCATTGAGTTATTTAGTACCAACTCTTAAAATTTCACGTTGTGCCTCTGAAGAGCTTTTCTTAACTTCTAAATATAGATTAAATCAGTCGCTGTATTTTGCATTGTCATATTATGGACAATTTGGAACTTCACTTGAACTCTATAATTACAGAAAGCAGAGATGGTTGAGAAATCCCCCAATTCTTTACATTTCAGAGAAGTGTCTCTCTGCAAAGAACATGCTCTGGCATATTCCCAGATGAGTCCTACAGCCACCCTTTGTTAATGATTTTCTTGTTTACTTGCCTCTATAAAGCCTCACACTCCCTTCCTTTTAAGTTGTTCCTCAGTCATTCACACTCTCCCTATTGCAATAGCCTCAATAAATTCATCTTATTTATCTGGTGCCTCTTTTGCATTAAGCACTTCCTTTATAATGCATAGAATTTAGCATACAGCTAAATTGTGATTTCCTAATGTATGGTTTTTCACTCTACTAGACCAGTATGTGAAAACAGAAACTATATCTGTCTTTTTCTCTTATTAAAGAAACAAAGGCTTCTCGGGACAATGCTAACATCTGGTCTGGAGCAGGAATTGTATAAAAATATGTAGGAATTATACAAGATCTGACAAACAAGATGCCAAAGAAGTTATGGAAGATCACTGTGGTCATGTCACTAGGACTCAGAAGCCAACATGAAGAGGCTCCTAATAGTCAAAAATGGGATTAATGGATTAATAGCTATCAAATATGTTTGTAATTTTCATATTGATATTCAAAAAGCCAAATAGGTTAAATTCTGTGGTATAAATCATTATGAGATCAATTAGCTAAAAATAACTATAAAATGATACCAAATCACCCAAAAGTTTAAAAAATTTTTTAGTACTAAGAAGCTATTAATAGTCCTCTAAATAACCTATGAGGAATTTTAGTATCCCAGAGATACAGTTTTAATATTTCATTAATGAGTTTGCAGAACATGATTTTTACATTCCAAATGTAAATATACTAAAATGCAGCTATTTGTTAAATCAATAGTTTATTATAAGTGAAAGATTACTGAACACACTTAAAAGTATGTTAAATTTTTTTTACAAAGTTCAGATGAACATTGTATGTATCTTGTACAAGGCATGGCCACAAATGTAAAATTAAAATACTGCATTAAAAATTTGTTTAAAGATACTCAAAAGAAAGGTCATAGTGAACAAAATGATCTTGTTAAAACAGGTCTGCTAGAGCAGGTACAGTCAAAGTATCATCTAGCAATAACAGAGGCTGAAGATGAGATTAAAATCAGAAATTTCAAATTTGGCCTGTTGTTTATAATTAATAGTTTCAGAAATTATGTGGAGAATAATTCATCCAAACATGACCAGTCACTGAACATGACAGACTCCTAAGACTGGATGTCTAAGATGAGGCAAAGACAATTTTCTACTTCCTGGAATAGCTGCTAATATTATTTATAGTTCACACACACACACACACACACACACACACACACACACACACACACACACACGATACGGCTTACTAAGTGTTATGTAATACTTTAGTAAGTAAAAGAGAAAAAGGATACTTTGTTGTTATTTTCTAAAACCGTGTATCACCACTTCAATTTAAAACCCCTATAATTTAAAACCCCTATGTAATCAGACCCCTATACATGGAAGTCATAAATACTATCAATGCATTGTTACTATCTGAGATAGTACATAATATAAATGTATTATTTAATGTATATTCTTGAGTAATACAAGAAAATAACAAATAAGAATACATTTCTAAGTGTAAGATCTCAAAATTATATGAGCTGTTTAAGTTAGTTTGTATTAATAAGAAGTAGAAATAGAAACAAAACATTTATAAAAACCAATTTATTTAGAAGTGAGATGATTGGTGATGCAGTTAATAACAATTTTTCAATGGCTTCCATGACTCAAAATACATTAACTGATTTATATTCTTTTGAAATAAATAGTAACACATTCTGGAAAGGTTATAATCTTACTAAAAGAGACCCGTTGAATATTAGACTCAAATTCTATGCCAGTGTTCCTTGAAGATGAACACCAACACTTAGAAAACATACATTGCAAATTATTTATGGTTATAAACAGCATAACTAGTGCCACTTTTCCATTTCTGTCTCTTAAATCATGCTACTTAATTGATGATTCTGCTCCTATGATTTAGCGTACTCATCTGTTTTATGATTTATTCTTTCATGAAGATGTACTGAAAATAATTGTAAAAGATACAGATAGAATAGAGAGAGAGAGAGAGAATATTTTCTTTATCCATCCATCCTGTAGACAGTTAGCTCATTTCTATACCTTGGCTAATGTAAATAATGCTGCAGTGAACATGGGGGTGCAGATATCTCTTCAAAATACTGATTTCATTTCTTCTGGATATATACCTGAGTAGGACTGCTGCTTTAACCAGTAATTTTCTTTAATTTTCTGAAGAAACTCTATACTGTTTTCTACACTGTCTCTGGGAATGTAAAATGCCAATTCATCCTGAGTTAAAATTGTTCATGCTTATTGATTCTGGGCTTTCTGTTCCACTGGTTTGTTTCTGCATCAAATCCAGTGTTGTTTTCCCTAACATAGTCCTTTCTACGTGCTCTCGTGAAGCGTTCTGGTCATCTTACCCTATCACCTACCCTCACTGCATTGTAACTTTGTATTTCCCTTCTCCCGTATGTTCACCTTACACTTTAAGCTCCATGGGGCTAGGGACTATATCCATAGTGTGCACTCTGCCAGTGCCTGAGGCAGATTAGTCATAAAACGTGCTTATCAAATGTTAATATCTGAGAGGGAAAGACTCCTTAAGTCTGCCTTTCAAAATTTTATAAGGTATTTTGCATATTTTCAAAATTTGTATCATTTTTCTGATTGGACTACTCTGATTTCTTTTTTATTGTGTTGTTGGCAGGCTAATATTTCCAGGACAATATTAAATATTATTAGTGAGCATTTTTTCTGTTGTCCTAATTTTTACAGAAATGACTCTATGAAGTTTCATTATAAAGTTTTAGGTTGGTTCTTTGCTTGAGATAACTTTTTTTGTTATCATGTTATAACAGTCTTACTGTATTCTTTGTTTACATGAAACTTTTCCCAAATACGGACAGTTGGAACCAATGGACTCATTGTTTATTGTAAATATTTGAGGCTACTAAGGAAGCTGACACAGCCCTTTCTATGAAAATGTCTCTCTATCCTCCTAAAATGAAGGAAGGACAGTGAAAGTTTAGGAGAAGGTCAGTGTCGGTGTCTCTTTCTTTAAGGGAAGTAATCAGTGTGCTGCCAGCACACACTGATGCTCTGGTACTAAAGTTCACAAAGTGGAGTTTATTTTTTTTCTCCATTACAGGAAAACACGTATTTATTGAATCAATTGATCAGTCAATTAGTACTTACTGCCTAGGATGCTTCAAAGGCTGGGGAAATGTTGCCTATTTACAGATCAGTTATAAAATTACCATCATCCCAGAGCCTGTAATAACCTGCTAGATTTCCTGTTTGTTTTAAGCTGAATATTACTAACTGGGACTCAGTAAATGTGGCCCTTTAATGATCATTTCTTGGGCTATAACGTGTTTTAAAAATCAGTAAATTTCCTGTGGGATGTACTTATATTACTTACTTATAAAAATTGGAAGACACTGGGATATATATTCTCTAAGGCTTTAGTTGCCATGGTCCCCACCACCCCCTATTGTCCTTTCCCCATTCAATTTACCATTCATATCTTTAAAGGCATTTTGGTTTGTGACCTTTATAAGTCTTTATAAGAGTGGATTAATAACTCAGAATTTTTGAGCCAGGAATAATGCTCCTAGTTATTTGGAGATGATTTTGCCTGAAGTAGATAAATATCAACATTTTTGTACGAGAGAGTATTCAAATTATAATTACTTCTAAATATACATTCTGAATTCCAGTCTTACTCCCAATAAATGGGCAGCAGAAACAATTTTTATCACTGGTGAATGCTCAGAGCCAGGTAGAACATAATTGCTTTCCATTCTACAAAGTTATGTGTTTAAAAACTATTTTCCTGTACGTCTTTCTCAAACTGAACAGAAGACAATGTGTCTGGCTCATTTTTAATATCATATGTAGTGCTTGGCATGAGGACTTGTGCAGATTATAGATATTCAATAAATATTTGTTACATAATATATAAAAGAAATGATCCATTCCATGATTTGCAGTAGCAGAAAAAGTATTTGAGGGTTAATCAGCTTCAATTATTTCCAAAAGCACTTATCAACATGTTTGTAACTTTCTCATCATTACCAGAAGAACAAAGTAAAACTTACAAATGGTTGAAAAAAAACTGTACAGATATGATTTGCAGAAAAAATACATTTTTTAGTTCTTGAGCAATAATTTTTCATTGTAAAAACACATTAGGAAAAAAAATGAAACTGCTTTTAAAAGAGTTACATAAGAAACTGATACTTGGGACTGATTGGCCAGTTAAGTGTTTTCAAATTTGTCAGCTTTTGAGCTCTTGAAAAGCTGATTACATCCAAAATAAAGATGCCAACTCCAGGCTGATAGAACTAGATCACTTTATTGAGGGATTAAAAGCTGTTTTAAGGAAGTACTTCAAGAAAAACCAAGGAAAGAGACATTCAAATAGGAGTTCCAGAACTAATCATTTTAGTCTTATCTTTAACTTTCCTACTTATGAATGGATTGCTAAATAAATACTTTTGCCTCTTGAAGTTCTTTATTTTACTATGAATATCCCAACTGGTAGAAAGTAAATTCTGTGAAAAAATAGCCCATGCAAATGTTGTTCCTCACTTTGGCACAGATTAATTTTTGCAAATTTAGTTAGTTATGCTAAGGTTGTCTTCCAGTTATTCTTAAACTTGGCTGTGAAGCAGAATCACCTGGGGAGATTAATTTTTTAAAAATTACTCGTCTGGGTCCCATTCTTGGGCATTCAGATTTGATTGATCTGAGGTGCATCTTGGGCCTGGGAATTTTATTTTTCTAACTGTTCCAGGTTATTTAAGCCTATAGCAGTTTGAGAGCCACTGTTCTAGCCCATAATTCTTAAAATTCCATTAATATCCCAGTATATCTAATCTTTTCTCACTTGCAGATGAAAAAAAAAAGCCTTCTTTGCTTCAGATTCCATGGAATAAAAAACATAAATATACAGTTTTACAGCAAGAACTGTCCAGGTAAAGATCGTTTTAAGCCTCATGTTAGCAATACCTATTTACATTTTCTTGACTAACCCATTTCTTTCAACCTCTTGAGAGACAGAGAAGGAGAGAGATCTATTCATCCTGCCATTTCCAAAAACCCATGGTTATATATCCTGAATATATCTATAGCCTCTGGTCTCATATATTATTTGACGCTATACATTTTTTCCCACTCAAAACAACCACATCAACAAAAGGCAAATGTTCCTTTCTTTCTTGCTCTAGGCATTACATTGCTGAATTTTCAACACCTTGTGTCACAATCACCACTACATCTAACCTCAAATATGCTTTTTACGAGCTTCTATTGAATTGAAAAAGCACTTTAAGCACTTTGAGACTGTCTCTCACTGAGAAACAAGAGGCCCCAAATGATCAGAGAATAAAAACTCTTCAATATATCAGACGTTTCATCCTCATGCCTGGTGTCCCTCATGTGAGCACTGATAGCATCATAGTGCCCCTATGACCAATGTTCAGATTTGAATAAGATTGAACATGATATGAACTACACCTCTGTGTTAAGACGACGGGGCCCTCTTTTTATTTTGAAACTCACTTTTACCAGGCGGAATGGATTCCAATAATGTTATTCTGAAGTGAGACATCATTCTAGAGCAATGATTCTCTAAGTGAGACCCCCAAACAGAAACATCAGTATCATTGAACTTGTCAGAAGCCCTAATTCCCAGGCCCCAACACACACTTATTAAATCAGAATCTCTGAGAGTGGGTCCGGAAATCTGTGTTTTAATAAGCCCCCCATGTGATTCTGATACGTGTTAAGTTTTTATAAGCACTATTACAAAGGGAAGATGACCCCTTGATACCTGGAATAAGCTAAATTCAACCCATGTCTGAGTAAGGAAACAGACAAGTAGATCTCCTTTTGTGCTCTTGAAACCTTCAGGGGTTTTTGAAAAGGAAACATTGACCCAACGTAAGGAAAAACAAATCAAAAAGACAGTGATTAAAGGGTCAAATCGCAGGTTGCTACAATTCGGGGGATGTTTAATGGTGTTACACGGAAAACAACATGGGATTTGTGCTTCTGTACCATAGAAGGATTCTGAAGAGGTTGGACCCCATGTGGAATTTAATCTTTCTGTTGAAAAGAATTGAGATATAATTCAGCTCCATCAGAACACACACGAAGCTGGCCGGGGGCACAAACATGTCTCAGAGAGATAGAGAACAGAATACCAAAATGCTAGCCTACTAGACAATATTTCCAGGAAATAAGTCACTGGGAGAAGGCATTTTCAGAGTGCCCAAGAGGAAAAAGCTACCTTCTGCATGAATTCTATGAAACTAAACACATAAATAACCGAAACTCAAGCAGTGCAGTCAACAAAGACCTTGTATTTATACCCATCCCTCTGCCGAACAAAATAAAACAAACAACAACAACAACAACAAAATCAAGTCTCTAATTTTTCCTTTTTTGTATCTGGTTTTAGAAAAATCTTATTCTGAAATTTGAGTTTGACGAAAGGACTGAGTATTCCCTGCAAACAGGATGGAATGGGATAAACATAAGATGATTAGTTATGCCTGTCCACTGAAAGAAACGAACAGAAGACACTGTGCAATGGTGAGTGTAAATCTCCATATGTAGCAGATTACATAGGTGCAGTTATTCAAAGGTGTCTATGAAGAAGGCTGGTGTTCCCTGAAGAGTGGGTATGGATAGCAGCTGCTTCTGCTGGCTGGAAAACACTCAGGGGATTTGAGAGTGCAAAGTTTCCAGCCTCATTCATGCCTCCTATCATAGTTCCCAATCAAATATGTATTATAAGGCCCCCACTCCTTTCCTTCTAGTTCTGCATAGTTTTGCATTTAATTAGTGCTGCAACTCTTCAACTCATACATTCACGACATGAGTGCAGTCTTCAGTCATATATGCCCTATTGCAATAGGGGATCGGTACTTCTTTAAAACTACTTCCAGAGTTTCTGATTTTCCATTTGTATTCTGTGTTAGATATTTACAGCTTTTAATGTCTCTTTCTTCCCCTGTATGTTCTTGAGGGCCATCAGAGGAAGACATAATATTTATAGTCATTCTGTCACCATGGTGACTAACTGCCATAGCTACTTTACCTCCCAATACGTTGCCCTCTGTCTATATGCCATCTCACACACCATCATGATGATTTGAGCAATAATGATCTCACTATGTGGCATTGTTTACAAACAGATCAGTTACCCGGCTGAAAGGAGGCTCTCAATGTGCTTCTCAAAGAGCACTCTAGAATCTCCTTCTGAAAGGTTATCTTGGAGCCACTCTTGCTTCCCATCACTCTGTCAGTCAGGGCCCTGGCAGAAGTCCCGTGAACTTGATGCAGTATTAGTAAATCTCAAGAACTCACTCGTCTCCTGCCAGTCAGTCTTTTGCTGTGCTTCCTAATTGCCAAACCCAAGTGGGTATCAGGTAGTAGAGAGCTAGCTGATGCAGGTCGTCAGTGCCTCTGAGACACAAAGTGGAGGATGAATCTGGAGAAGAAAGAGGAAGACATCTAGCACACCCATATCTGAGCTCTAAATGCAGTATTTGGCTTTTGATGTTTCTCCTTGATAAGAAAATCATAACAATATTCCTTAGATGTTTAATATAGATGCTGACATCTGCTTTTTCTATTTCATCCAAGTACAGAAAACAACATAGCAGGACAGAGACTGCTATCCTTAGAAAGGTCTGCTAGTCAGTTTGGTTCTTGGCTGTAGTCTGGAAACTTGGCTGGGAAACAGTTTCTCACAATGATACAAAATCCTGCTAAATGTTAAGTGGCTCATCATGCCTAGCCTGTGCAGTGAGGTTCACGTTAAGCATTTGCTTTCCCTTGGAAGTGTGGAATTTCAGTGCTTATGGTCAGTCATGTGACCAACCACAGTAAAATTCCTGGACTCAAAAGCTCAAAAGAGCTACTCTCGTAGACTACACTTCACATGTGCTGTCACAGCTGATTGCTGGAGGAATTAGGCTCCACCTGTGTGAATCCCCTGGGAGAAGACTCTTGTAAGCTTGTGCCTGGTTTCCTCTGGACTTCACCCCATGCACCTTTTCCTTTTGCTGACTTAGCTTTGAATGCTTTCACTGTAATAACCCATAGCCATGAGTACTGCTCCACCACTCCAGGCCAAGTCCTGTGAGTCCTCTGAGTGAATCACTGAACTTGGGAGTAGTCTTGGGGATCCCCAACATAATACCGTGCGCTAATATTAGAAAATCATAGGCAGAATTTTTACTCATTCATTCAAACATTTTGACTGCCTTCTGTAAAGTAGGTACTCCGTGTGTTTAAAAATGCCTTTAAAAATCAAGCAATTTTCAAAACCTTTAGCTATTTTAATGAAGTCAAAAGTCATTTTCAAGTAAACATAAAACATTCGTGTTTTATCTTGCTATTATCCTACATTGCTATCCCAAACAGTCAAACAATATAAACCAAAATTCAAGCATTTGAATAAGATGCCATTGTCTATCAGTAGCATTACTTCTCTGGAAGACATGGAGCCTGAGATCAGAGAATGGCATTTATCTTATATTGAAATTTCTCCAGGTACTGAAACAAATATTAAGTTTTAAAGATTAAACTCAAATACCTTTCTTTCTTATTCATGATTATCAAGTGTCCTACTTAAACTTTTCTCCCTTTAACTTATTTTTAAATCTTTACACATTAACTGAAGAATTTAAAAATAATAGTTATAGATTTTGAGGTCTGTGCTTTGTTTTTATCTCAGCAACAGCTGTTTAACATAATAGAAATTTGAAAAATCTCAATGCTTTTTAATCAACTTTTTTGTATATTTAAAAGTTTATAACTGAGAGTTTTCCACCTCTTGTAACAATAAGATGGACAAAATTTTTTGAAGGGAGGGGATAATTTTAAAATTTATTTCTAGAGGAGGTACCAGGGACTGAACCCAGGACTTTGTGCATGCTGAGCATGCACTCTACCTCTTTAGCTATACCCTCCCCCAAAAAATGTTCTTAAAGTAAGAGAACAAAAATGAACTAAATTAACTGTGATCTTTTTAAAACTCAAAGTAGCCTTACAATTATTTTTATACTATAATTCTGTCAACTAAATCATTTTATTTATAAAACAGAAACAAATGTTTAGATATGTTAAAAGCTATCTATTTTATCATTTGGGGAATGGATATATTTATTTTGAACTGACCAAAAAACCAAACAATAATGGAACCTGTATGAGAGAGATGTGTATGTATTTTAGGGGAGGAAAAGTTTTTCCTCTATCCTCCTAGATTCTTCTGGGTGGTCTAATAATTAAGTTGGGATAAAGCAAACTAATTGGAGAAAAACAGATTTAATTAAGTAGATCTGGGGGCCCCATAGGATATGAAACCCCTAGGCAGTCAAGACTGAGACTTACATGCCTTTCAGAGCTAAGAAGGGGATAGGAATCTTATGTTTCCAAGGGGAGTGAAACCATTCACAGGAAGATAGAACAAATGTTTGATAAATAAATGGTTGCCATGCCATGCAGAGGCAGTGGAAGACAGAGGGGAATTTGAACCAACAGGCCCTACCCAGTTCCCTGCCCTCCCCACCCGTTCCCCAGTTCACCACATCTAGCCCAGATTCTTTGTAGTTATCTCTGGTGATAGCTCTCTTCCTGGACTAGGCCCTCTACCTGAATCTTTTAGGTCATTAAAGGGGAGGTAAAAGCTCTGCCTGAGTCTTTTAGGCCTTGATTGTCTTCAGCTCAAAATAGCCTGCATGCCAAGGTGACATGTTCTGGGGAGACGTGTTCTGAATCCCATCAGTATGTACATCTTTCTGCCAATGAGATTGCTGAGAGAGTCTTTCATCTTTTACCCCTTTTATCTTTAAAAATAATACAGTTTTTGTAAAACAAGAACAACATTTGTGGAAGAAATTATTTTTTCACTATGGAGTAAGGACAGTGGTATTTTAGTATGAAAACACTGGTGAGGGGAAAGGAAGAGATGTTAAGGTTATGGCAGTTTATTCATAGTTCAGTCTACTGTTTTTCAATGATATCTTTTCTCCTGAAATTTCATTTAAAGCAAAATGGAAGAAACTTGCTTTTTAAAAAATTCTGTTTATTTAGTGTCAGTTAAGGGACAAAAAAAATCTCTCATGTGAGAATAGTAGAGAAAGTTCATGCCAAGGGTTATCAATAGATATTCACTTTCTGTAAGGAGAGCATAGCCCAGTGGATTAGGTCTAGCTGTGACCACAGGAGTTTTCTAGATGGTTAGTTGTAACTAGAACATACATAAAACAGCTCCCCTCTCTAAAACCTCAGCAGTAATCCCATTTTATTTTCAGACTAGTTTTTATAAGCAATGTGTATCTAAAATATAAAGCAACACATATATACATAAAAAAACTAATTAAAAGAAAAATTGCTGCCTTTTTATCTAGGAGAAGCGAGGTCGTGCCTTACCCTGCAGCTGTCTTTTGGTGAGAATATTACAACTTAGCTGGATGACTTGGCTTACGCACTAAAATATCAAAACAAACCAACAACAGAGTTATTTAAACTCAAACATCTGAGGTAGTCTGTTGGTAAAATTTATACTTGAGGCATTTTTTTAAGTCAAAATGAATATATTCATAAGGAAACAAATACAAATTAGCTGCCTTAGTATAGAAATGGCTATCTGGTTGGCTATTGAGTGAAAACTGGAATGCATGTAACTAGAGTAGGCCATCATGAATTATTATCATAGTTTATTTTCTAGTGAATCATTTTACTTATAATAGATGCAGTCAAATTTCAGATGCATCACAGCTTTTCTTGGATTACTTCTTAATATAGAATTCAATGAGTCACTTGCTTATGTGGAAAGAAAATCAATACTGCAAATGAATTCATTTTTTCCATAGAAATCCCCAAGAGAAAGCATTCTTTGATCCAGTAAATTTCTTAGAAAAAATATATTCTATTACTGTAATAAATATGTACTTAGTCATTTTACCCTGTAATAATTATATTACAACTCTGTTTTAACAGTGTAAACCATTTTCTTTCCTCTTTATAGAGCGTAATTGTAAGTTATCATGCATTTGCAATTCTTAGGTATAAACTATAAAATCCAACACATAAAGAAGTACTCTCAAGATTTGCAGCATTATCACAGTCTAAGAGACAATCT
Source organism: Camelus ferus (assembly GCF_009834535.1). Classification (NCBI taxonomy): domain Eukaryota; kingdom Metazoa; phylum Chordata; class Mammalia; order Artiodactyla; family Camelidae; genus Camelus; species Camelus ferus. Next base: position 48,990,465 of record NC_045701.1, read on the forward strand.
TGAGATCGACTCTTACTGAGAATTTTTTGTCATCTCTGTTGAATCTGTAGATTTTCTGAAAACACCGTAAGCAGTAGAACTGCTGGCCACATAAGTTGTTATTTTGACAAAGCAAAGGACTACTAATCTGCATAAGGAGAATCTAGTTAGTTAGAGGTGTTATTATTTCTCCAGCAACACTCGAGGGAGAAAATACCTTGTCCAACTTACAAAGATTCTTATCCTCCTGACAAATTTAACCAGAGAGTTTATCAGACTTCTAGTATGATGACCTGTCATTATAACCTTGGTTATACCTCTTCGTAATACCCATGCTTGGCAAACAACATCTGGCCGTAATTTTATCTCATTTCTAGAGAGCTATAAAAGTGAAGAACATGGAGTGCGAAAAATGGAAAAGGATGTAAGATGGGGATAGGAACAGAATAGAATTGAAATGAATTGAAATAGGATTGAGAATATTTATTGTGTTACAGAAGAAAAGAAATCAAAAGCAATGTAAGATAGAAAAATTGGAGGAAATAGTAAGGAAAAACAGGAGAGAGAAGTGTTACATTGTCCTTCTCCTTGGATTCATAATTTGTTTTATTGCCACACCAATTATTTGTAATTGAGATGACAATACTTACAATCACTATACCTTTTTGATATCTGGAACTGTGCTCAGTGACCATTCATCTCCCCACGCACATATATACTGCAAATATGTTATTCATGAATTCTATGTAGACAGCCAATTGTATTGACTTTGTATTTAGCATGATGTTTCTAGCAGCCTGAGATATGTTGTATTATTTACTCATTATTTATTTGGCAGTTCTGTTCTTAAGGATTTGCACTGGAGGGCTTTTGCTCAGTTGTCTTCAATCCCTAAAAGTCAGAAGATACCGTTTGTAAAAGGTTTCAGCAATTACCTGGGGTTGCCTGTCACTTTTCTCCCATTCCCCTTATTTTGGAAGTACACTCAATCCACCATCCACAGAAGTGGACAAATTACTTCAGTTATTCTCCTCCTCCAGGGACAACACAGAGTGTTGTCGAAGAAATAATCAGAATCTTACCTTGAGATGCACCACACATGTAGGCATGAAAGCACTCGCGTGTGCACACACACACACAGAAAAATAATGTTTTCTACTGATATTGACTGATACTGTTTAACACCAATATTAACGGCCATTTTCCCATGCTAAATGAAGGAAAGAATGAGTCTAGAATCTTGGACAACCTTATACGTTTTTGTAGGTTGTGTACTTCACGACTTTAGGGATGAGCATTCGTATTATAGCCCATGTGAACTGTATCATCTAGAACTGGGCAGTGCCTATCCTGGGGGGACTTGCCTGTGTATCCAGGGAAAAAGAATCACAGAGAGTGAAAGCAAGCCCTGATCATCTTGTTTCAATTGGATCCAACTGTGCTGGAAAGGAGCGCCATCTTTTGACTTTCCACTAATAAATATCATCACATTCCTATGTCTTCTTAGCTTGGGCTAGTGAACTTTGTTGCATCGGCAAAGAATTCATTCAGAAAATGTATTTACCAAATATTTATTGAATAATTATTATGTGTAAGACTCTGTTCTTGGTGCAGGTTATAGAGCAGTAAACAAATATTCAAAACCCTTAACCTCTCATAGAGATCATTTTAGTTTTCCCAGTGCATCAAAACAGAAATAGCAAGCAAATTTCTAGCCTCCTAACTGAAGGCTAGAAACTGGGAATTCAGACATTATCTAGATTGATATGAAACCAATGGAGGAAGCATGCTACTGAGTCAAACTATTCTGGATATCAAGAGAGGATGTAAAATGATGAAAATCCAATTCTTCGGGAAAAGTTAGGAGATAATCTGGTGTAGACAGGGTTTTACCTGTATATGTTTTCACTTAAGGTGGGTTTCTTCTTGTTGATCTTAAAATATCCATTTTAAATGGAATGGTTTTGCAAAACTCAGTGACATGTATGTTTTGAAATATGGTAATATCAAGAATTCTTTCATTTTCCCATGCAAACTTATATACTCATTTTGCTACAATGCACATTCTTATCATATTGGTGACAGAAATATGTGTGTCTATCAGTCATAGGATATGGTTTAAAAAAATTCAAGGGGGAGAGTATAGCACAGTGGTAAACAAACAAACCTAATTATCCCCCCCCCCCAAAAAGGATTAAAAGAAAAAAAGAAAAAAATTCAATGCTATCTGAATACCTAAATGTTTAAATTTAAAATAAATAATAAATACTTAAATGAAAAAAGTGTTTTTTGAGACATGCAGTTCACATGCTTAACGTTTGCTTCAATTTTTAACATAGCTATCACTTTGTTAGAAATGTGAAATTGCTTAAGAATGCAGTAGCTCATTGATTATGTACCTTACTACCTTACTGTATAAATTTTCTCACCGTCTCATAAGAAGGGCAATAAAATTTAACTAGTAATAAAAACAGCAATGCCTCACAAGAAATTCTGCTAGCTTTCCCTTTAATTTTCATGTACAATTAACATGTGCTGTTAATTTACCATTTCATATCTTTTTTCAACTACAGATGATTCTTCTTAAGCAGTAAAAGCACTACTTTTTTTTCTTCTTTTTTGTTTGTTTGTTCAGGCACAAAATGTATCATATATTTGTGAATATCTAAGTGTCATGCTCATATTTCTAGTTTATTGTAAGAAAAGTTTTAAGTACATTGTAATATTATTGTACATGCACTATAGATAAGAATATTTCTAAGTTTCATTCTTTCAGAAACATAGTCAGGTAAGTGGATTTTGTATTAATGAAAGAGATCTACCTAGAGACATGTAGTCACTGAGCTGTAAATTTATACACAATGCATTTGAGCTACTCTTTTTTCACTGATAAAGCTACTTTCTTAGCTTGAAATAAACTATTGATAATCTGAACTAAAGCTCCAATCTCATTCAAATTTAGTAACCCCTACATGACTATGAGTGAGAAATTATTTTCCAGAAGAAACTTGTATGCATTGGTATTAGCTATGGCATTAAAGCTTAGCAGGATGAGTGAAGGAGTTCTGGCAAGAGCATAATTCAAATGTGATGGATGATTGCAGAGTTTTTGCCAGCCTTATACTACGTCATAGTATAAGAAATTTTACCAGAAATTTTACCATTTGCCATTGATATATATGAGATATTAGCCAATGTTGTTTATCCTATGGTCAAAGGTCACTAAGTAATGCTGCAAACCTTTTTCTTATCCTAGAGAAATTGATCAGTTTATCTTGAAGCCTCATCTGGCAGTCTTCATTCATTCATTCATTCATTTATTCATTCAGAAAACTCTTAGGAAACAAGATGCCAGTTATGCAGAAATGACTAAGAGAAGTGTCCTGATCTCAAGTAGTTCATTGTCTAGGAGAAAGGATAGATGTAAACAAATAACTGAAAAACAGTACATAAAGTATCATTAAGAAAATTAAGCTGGCACACTGCAAAAGGAGAAGGTCATGTGCAAAGCTAACTATCGAGGTGACATGCTTCCTTTTCATAGTGTCCAGCACAGAGAGGGGTGCCAGCAACAGCAACATTTCTTCACCTGCCCTGGTAGGAGTGACAGCATTGCTCTTCCTGAAGATAGTGCCTTTGGGAAAAGAAAGACCTTTCCTCCTCACAGAACAAGTGGGAGTCCTTGATCTACTGCTTATTCAGTATTAGGTGAGGCCTTGCCACCTCGGACAATAGATTTTCAATATACGAATTAGGGGGGAACACAAACTCAGACCACAGAATTCTGACCCTGGCCCCCCCAAATTCATGTCCTTCTCAAGTTATCAACTCAGAAATCTAAGTTGGAAGTCTTATCTAAATATTATCTAAATTACATATGGATGAGATTCAAACTGTGAACCCATGAAATAAAACATATTATGTGCTTCCAAAACATAATGGTAGAGCAGGCGTAAGATAGATATTCTCATTCCAAAAGAAGAAATAGGAAAAAAAAAAAAAAAAAAAGAGTAACAGAGCCAAGATAAGTTCCACACCTTACAGGGCAAACCACAGTAAACCCCAAGGCTTGAGAACGGTCTTCCTTAGCTGTGTGTCCCACTTTCCAAACCCACTGGGGCTGCAGTCACGCCTTCTAGATACACTGAGGCAAGAGGTGGGCCCTATAAGCTCCCGGTGCCCTGCCCAGCTGGAGTCTTCCCAACTGGAACTGCACTCTGGTGTGTGCAGGTGGGGCTACCTATCTGGGTTGCAGGAGTGGCCCCACCCCCCATGGTTCTGCTGGGCATTGCCCTGGTGAGGACATTATCGTGGCCTCTCCTGGAGTGGCCTCCTGCCCAGGTTACATGCCCGTGCCTCCAGGCTGCTCCATCCTTCAATATCTAGGTGGAGGCAGCTGGGCTGCTGGCGCTTTGCTGGATACCACAAAAGCTGCACCAGGGCCCACTGGGATGGTCCAGGAGCCTGGCACTGGAGTTCAGAGTGGAGCCCACAATTGAAGTGCTCAGGCACTGTAGGCCCTTGCACTCTCCACCTGTGATAGGAAGGGCAGCTCTGAGGATTCCAAAATGCCCTTGGGGTCCAGATAGCACCTAGCTTCTGTTGAGATGGCTAACCCAAGCTAATGCTCCTATCAGATTTGGCTGCCCTACTCATGTCTTCTCCCAAACGAGCTTTTTTACTTCTTTCAATGTGGGAGTCTGAGAATTTTTCAAAAGTTTAAGTTTTGCTTCCTTTTTAATTAATAATTCTACCTTTAAATCATTTTTCTCTTTTCCTAAATCTTGCTCTAAGCAGTCAGGAGGAACTGGGCTGCCCCTTCAACACTTTGTTTAGATATCTCTTCAGCCATATATCTAATTTCATTGTTCAATGTTCTGCCCCTTACAAAACACTGAACACATTTCAGTGAACACAATTCAGCAAAGCTCTTTGACACTTTATAGCAAGATCACCTTCCTTTCCTCCAGTTTCCAACAACTTGTTCCCCATCTCTACCTAAGACCTCATCAGAATGGCCTTTACCATCCATAGTGATACCAACATTCTGTTCACAACCATTTAGGTATTCTCTACGGTTCAGGCTTTCTCTACAGCTCTCTTCTCCTTCTGAGCCCACACCAGAACTGCTTTTAATTGTCCACTCACAGCAATGTGGGCTTTTTCTAGCATGCACCTCCAAACTCTTCCAACCTTTGCCTACTACCCAGTTCCCACACTGCTGTCACCGGTGTAGGTCTTTGTTACTGCAGCACCACCACCTCTTGGTACCAGTTTTCTGTCTCAGTCCATTGGGACACTATAACAAAATGCCTCAGACTGGTGGCTTCATAACAAAACTTTATTTCTTATAGTCTGGAGGCTGGAAGTGTGAGATCCAGGCGCCGGTACCATCAGATGAGGGCCCTCTTCCCAGTTGCATACTTCTGTTTGTATCCTCCCGTGGTAGAAGGGAGGCGCCAGCTCTCTGTGGCCTGTTTTTCGTTTTGTTTTGTTTTGTTTTCTTAATTTTACTGAAGTATAGTTGATTTGCAATGTTGTGTCTGTTCATAAGGGCTGTGTATGACCTAATGGTCTCCCATTGGCTCTACTTCCTGGTGCCAACGTTATTGGCCTTAGGTTTTCAACATAATTGTTGGTGCACACAGACATTCAGACCATAGCAGGCCTTGTGGTGTCTTGCCCCTGAAAAAAATAATACAAGTTTCAAATTCGCAAAATGGTCAAACATATAAAAGCAGATGATGACATAACCTGGAGCATTGTATTATTTTTTTTAAAAGTGATCTTACATAATTCAACCATTCAATAAATTATTGTGCATCCACCATAAATCACCAACAAGAAGAAAACAGTGAGCAAAGGCAGGGATGGCACCACCCTCACAGGTCTTTCAGCCTATTCTCTAAATGAGCCGAAGGTGGTCGCTGTGTATCGGCCCTTAGCTTATTTCTTCAAAGCAGGTGGAGACCCCTTAGCTCAAAACCCCGCTGACTCTAAACTCATATTCTTACACATTAAAAGAAAACTATTTCTCTACACACAGAGCACTTCTGACACTGAATGTGTGTGGTTTTTCTTCAGACAGACAACCAATCCTCCAGCTCCTCAGACACCAGCTGGGTCTCCTCTGATTTAATTCTGACAGTGACCGGAGTTAACGCTGAACCCACGAGTGAAGGGCTCAGTCTGACAAGTGTGCTCCCATTGCAGATGCGAGTCCTCAGTTTCAGGCTGTCGTCTATGTTTCTGACCAATCAGTTATGAATTGAGAGTTCCCATACACCTCTCCTCAGGTCTGACAATTTGCTATAATAGCTTGCAGGGAAACACTTTACTTTTGTTTACTGGCTTATACAGAGAATATTATAAAGAATACAAATGTCAGATGAAGAGTTGTGTAGGGCAAGAGCCCCAAGGCTCTCAAGCTCTCATCTTCTGTCCTCGTGGAGTTGGGGTGCGTGACCTCCTGATGCTGTATTTCTCCTGAAAATGTGTGTTAGTTTTATAACTACCCCGAAATTTCAAAGTGCCATATTTACATGGTATGAGAAGTAATTTTTTTTAAATATCCATGGGGGTTGCATACATTTTGTCTTATCGCTAGAAGCTAATACCCTACTAAATGATTCCTCTTTAGCATAGATCAAATTGAATACAGAATAGAAATTATATTTCCATTCCTTTAGGAAATATAACCACTTTCATTTTAAAATTTCAATCTTTTCAAGAGTATCAGCCGAAATCATCAAAAAACAGTTAGTATTTATGTCCTGTGGGATTTTATTACTATCCACCTAACCAATATAGAAAAGACTAATGGATTTTTCTGAGAAAGATTTATGCAGAGTCAACTGCTTTAAGAGGCACAGTACAATTATAGCTACTACAGGTCTCTTTTGAATATGTGTTACATATCTTGGGGAAAAACAACTTCAAATGTAAGTGTTCACATAAAATAAGATTATTGATTCACTCAGCAGCCAATCTACTAGTTCATAATTGCACTTCATGAAAACCATTGTGCTAAATATTTAAAGTCGTTCATGCCAATCTAAAACTATCAAAATGCACCTTGAAAGAATGACCAATTTAGAATCAATGGCAGGAATTGAAAACTTGGATATATTTGCAGTCCTTTTTGGAAAGCCCTGATCGTTTCTATTGCCATTGAGGATAAAGAGGTTCAGTAATCACCTAATTAATTCTGTGCAATAACAGTTGCCCAGCTTCCTGAAACTGAACTGCAAACACTTTAGGCTGATTTAAATGCATATGATTTTCCCCTTTAAATTAGAGTTAGTTCCCCTATTTTGTACGCAAATCAACAAAATCAGGTCAGATACATATCAGTTGTTAATCTGTTAGAAACTCCTGCTTTCAGCATTTCTCCTCTATGAAAACCTGTGTAGACCATTGCAATGAATGAGCTACTTTATCATTCTAATTCTCTGCATTTTTAAAAATTGGTAGTAATTATGGTTAAATATAACCACTATCTCAAGCATTTCCCTTCATACAACAGAAACAATTCCAGAGAGCACTATGCTGTTTTGCAACACAATAAAACTTTTCCTTCAGTTTTACTACATAACTAGGCTCCAAGTCAGTTCTGAAACCAACAGATTAGATCCATGTGCAGATATGAAAATATAGGGGACAGTGATGGTAACTTACCATTGTGTTACTTCTAGATAGTCTTTGGATGATGTATTTTTAATAAATACCTTGATGGGTGCTAACTGATAAAACCAATAGGAAATAGAGATCTAGCTATGATATCTACTAATGCATACATAAATACACAAATAATAAATGAAACAAACATAATTTCTTAAAACAGTTTTTCCTAACATACAAAAATTAATGAAAGAAATAGCTAATATTTTATATATGTGTTACTTATGCAAGCTGAATCTACACATTCATTCTAAAACACCTGGGAGAAAAATGGTTGAGTTGGTTATTTGAAGAGTCAGTATCGACCTACAGTAAAGCCTTCTTATTGGTTTGACCAGTTTTTATACTCAGATCTGAACTTCGCCATTGCCTAAGAATTGAAATCAATGAGAAGTTCTTTGAATCACACTGAAGTAGCTCTCCAAAAAAAAAAAAAAAAAGATAAATATAACACTTCATCTTTTTATTACCTTCCTTAAAAACAAAATACTTATTCAAATCCAAAAATATTACAGGTTCTTTGTGTCCAAGTCAAACAAGGCTAAAATACATAAAAATAAAAATGAAAAAAATACCACTTAATTCCCCTTCCAAGTTAATCAGTATTACATAATTTGCTGATTAATTTTTAGAACCTAAACTACATGTTCTGAATTAAGTACACTGAGATATCTTACTGAAACCCCACAGCCCCATTTAAGATACTTGGGAATAGAATCATTAATGAATATTAATCAACAAGGTCTGAGTTCTCATAGTAACTTCAAGATTAAAAAAAAGTTATAAAAACTTGTACTTTAAGTCTGTCTTAAGATAGTTGTGGCCTTGAACTAGGTGATCTTTAAATCTCTTTCAACTCTAAACTATTGATTCCACAGTAATTCCACAATAATCCCTATTCCTATAGGGATTACATTGAATCTATAAATCACTTTGGATGTTATAAACATTTTAAAATAATTCTTCCAATCTGTGAACACAGAATATCTTTTGAGTTTTTTGCATCTTTTTCAATTTCTTTGATCAATATCATATAGTTTCCATCTCCTTGGTTAAATTTATTCCTAACTATTTTATTCTTTTTAATGGTATCGTAAATTGGATTGTTTCCTTCATTTCTCTCTTGGATAATTTATTGTTAGTATATAGAAATGCAACTGATTTCTACATTGATTTTGTATCTTACAACTTTACCAAATTTGTGAATTAAATCTAACTTTTTTTGGTAGAGTGTTTACTGTTTTCTATATGTAAGATTATGTAATCTATGGAGATAGTTTTACTTCCTTCTTTCTGACATGTATAACTTTCATATCTTTTTCTTGTCTAATTTCTCCGGCTAAAACTTCTAGTACTATGTTAAATAGAAGTGGTGAGAGTGGGCATCTTTGTCTTATTCCTGATCTAAGAGGTAAAGCTTTCAATGTTTTGCTATTGAGTATGATGATAGCTGTAGACTTCTCATATTCGGTCTTTGTTACATTGAGGTACATTCTCTATACCTAATTTTCAAAATAAAAGGATGTCAAGTGCTTTTTTCTGCATTTTCTGAGATGATCATATGGTTTTTATGCTTTATTCTGTTAATGTGGTACATCACATTTATTGATTTGCATATGCTGAACCACTCTTGCATCTCAGCATTAAATTCCACCTGCTCATGGTGTGAGTTCCTTTTAGTGCATTGAATTCAGTTTGCAAATATTTTGTTGAGGAAATTTCCCTCTATGTTCATCAGGCATATTGGTCTATAATTTTCTTTTCTTATAGCCAATCATCACTTTATGAATAACAATTTGATTAGAATTAGGGAAGATATAAAAGCATTATTTCTTCCCACTAAGAATTTAGAATATGTAGGTAAATCGAAACATGCTATTAGTAAATTAAAATGATATATTCTGATAAAATGATGACTTATAATTATAAACAGCACAAATAATTAGAGTATTAGCTCAATTAATTCAGAAAAAACACTTGAAAAAAATCCCACATTCCTTCATGATAAGAATTCTAAGTAAATTAGGAATACAAGGAAATTTCCTCAAACCAAAAAAGAATATCCAGAATAAAACCCAAAGCTAATGTTATACTTAATTGTTAAAGACTGAATGTTTATACTCTCATCACTTCTATTCAACAGTGTTCTGGAGTTTCTAGTCAGTGCAATAAGTCAAAACAAACAAACAAAATTACCATGTCCAGATTAGAAAAAAAGTAAAATTATCTTTATTTTCAGATGACATGATTTGGTATGTTGAAAAATCCCAAAGAATCTCTCAAAGTCAACTAATAAGCAAGTTTAGATAGGTTTTTTTGACACAAGATCAACATACAAAAATCAGTTGTATTTTTATATGTTAGCAACAAATAATCTATCAGTGAAGTTAAGAAAGCAATTCCATTCATAATAGCATATAAAAATAAATTAGACATCAGTTCAACCAAAAAATTAAGTTTTAAGATTTGTACACTGAATACACATAACATTGCTGAGAAAAATTAAGATCTAAATAAAATGACATTTCATGTTTATAATTCAGAAATTCAGTATTGTCAAAATTGCAATCTCCCCAATTTATTTATAGATTCAGTGAAATTCCTGTCAAAATCCAGCAGAAATTAAAAATAGGGAAGCCTAAATGCAATAGCTAAAATATAAGACTTCCTGAAGAAAATATAGGAGAAAGTCCCCATGACTTTGGATTAGGAAAAGAGTTCTCAAATATGACAAAAATCACAAGTCATAAAAGAAAAAAAATTGCAAATTGGATTTTGCCATTTTTTAAATTGAATTTCAAAATTTAAATTACATTATGAAAATACTTGGGGGAATTTTTTTTAAATTATATATTCAGGATATGTAAAGACAAGCAACCATTAAAATGTGGACAAATATTTGAAAAGACATTGCACCAAAGAAGCTATATGAATGGCTAATAAGCATATTTAAAGATACTCAACATCAAGGGAAATATAAATTAAAACCCTCATAAGATACCACTGTGCATGCAATAGAATGGTTGTAATGAAAAAGGCAGGCAATACCAATTGTTGGCAAGAACATGTTGAAACTGGAACTCTCTTACATTGCTGAGGGATGTAAAATATTACAGTCACTTTAAAAAATAATTGTCAGATTCTTATAAAGTTAAACATGAATATAGCATACAAATCAGAAGTTCTGCTCCTAGGAATGTACCTGAGAGAAATAAAAACATACTTCTGTACAAAGACATGTATGTGGATGTTCATAGGAGCATTATTCTTAATAGCCAAATATCCACAACTGGTAAAGGGATGAGGAAAATGTGTGTCTCTAAAATGGAACATTAACCAGCAACAAAAAGATAAACTACTGATACGTACTACAACATGAATTAACCTCAAAATCATTGTGCTAAATGCACAAAGCCAAATGCAAAAAGAAGTACTTGTTATTCTCTTCATTTTATATGATACATCCAGAGGCCAACCCAGACAGAAAGCAGAAAGCAGATCAATGGTTGCCTAGGGTTGAGGGCGGGAGTAGAATTACTGCAAATGGACATGAAGGATATTCTGAGAGCAGTGGAAATATCCTTAACCTGGAACGTGGTACAGTACACAACTCTATAAATTCACTAACATTTATTGAATTGTACATTCACAGCCAGTGAATTTTACTGTGTTTGTTATCTCAATAAAGTTGTTTAAAAACTGCAACTAAAATAATATAGGATGGCAAGAAGTGATGGGAGGTATAGATGAAACAGATTTGTGATTAGCTTGGTAATTGTTAAAGCCATAAATGTACAGGATTTTATTTCACTCTTTTTATGGTTATCTAAAATTTCACAGTGCATTCTTGATTTAGTTCTATTTTAATTCATTTTCCTGAATCCTAGTTCTTTCGATCTGGATTGTGAAAAAAATTCACCTGTATTTACTTCTTTAATATGTCTCAATTCCTTTCCTTTGTTTCCCATTTCTGGAAACCCTATCATTGGATAGTTGGCCTCCTAGATTGGGGCTCTAATTGCCTTTTTGTTCTTTTCTATGTTTAATGTCTTTTTTTTTCTACTTTGGAAGAAACTTTATTAATTTACTCTGACCTTTCTATGGTCTATTTTCTGACTTTTTTAAACTCTCAATGGCTGTTTCCTATTCTCTGAAAATCTCTCTTCTCGTAGCATCCATTATTTTATCTCCCTAAGAACAATGACAAAAGTCTTGTGATTTTTGTCTGCTTCTTGCATTGTTGTTTGTCTCCTTGTCTTCTTTAAGCTGGCTTCTGTATTGGATGCTTTCTTTTAATATCTGGTGTTACTTGACATTCCTTCATATTTAGAGTGAGATTCTGAAAAAGATGATTGAAATAGAAGACTGTGTGTGTGTGTGTGTGTGTGTGTGCATGTGTGTGAGAGAGAGTGACAGCATGCTCATGGTGACTTGCTAGGGTTTCACTGGAACACCATGTTTCACTATACGCAGTTTTTTTTTTTCCTCTCCTAGGACCCTTCAGTTTTTCTAAAGATGACTCCTGTAATCTATTAGCTGAAGAAATACCTACCTAACTGCTATGTTGCATGGAACTTAGCCAGAGACAGTGCCAGAGGGAAGATGTCAACATTTAGTATATACTGTCTTTCATTTACTACCATTATTTGTGTAAAGTACCTCAACATTTCATGCTGTTGACTCTCAGCCTCAATATCTCCCGCGGAAGTGGGAGGTTGGTTGTTTCCACCTGCACAGAGTTGCAGAGAAACTGGAAGCTCCAGTTTTTTCTAACGTCTTAAACCATCATCCCAGGTTTTAGGTCCACTCTCACACTCATTTACTTTGACTCCTTTTGTATCAATTTCTAAGTCAAAGTTTCTATAGGATGAAGCAGCTGGCTACTCACTGACTTCTCTTCTGTAGGCATTTCCCCTTCACTGTTCTTTTCTCTGCTGTGTCAGTCATTATGACCACTCTCTGCTTTCCGTCTTCAAAAAAGTATTTTGAAATCTCTTGTTCTTGTCTACTTTTCTGTTCTCTTTGTGTCTGTAGATTAATAACTTTAAAAGAAATGCTCCTTTTGCTGTTACTGTAGCAATTTTTAGAAAGAACAAGTATGCCCATATATTTAGGTCTATGATGACTGAATAGAAATCTAAATGATATTTCAAAAATCGTCATTAAAAGAACCCCACAGATTCAGCTAAGAAATGGTAACTGTAGATGGGAGGAAGTAAGAGTTAACTCTTCTGAACCATTTAATGTTAATGGCTAGATACCTGTAAGAGATGACTGCTAGTGAGACCAGTGATTGACACTCAAGGTACATGCTCTACGCTTATAAAAAAAAAAATTATAGTATTAGTATTATCACAAAGATGTTAATTGCTTCACTGTTAAGTTAAAAAGTTACTGCAGCACTTTATTAGCTTTAAAAATAAGATAAAAATATCTGGAAATGCAGCCAAACAGCAAATATCATAAGCAGGCCTCCTTTGCACCAATAGCATCTCCCTGTTGATTTTACATGTTCTGTATAGACCCTTATCAAAACAAAAACAAAAACAAAAACAGTGAGCCAATACTTGAAAATAAAATTACAAAGAAATACATTTTTCTACTCTCTTAAAATATCAAAAGATCTGGCAAATTCCAGTTAATAATTAGCTGAATCTGAGAATTACATGCCTCTTCAGTTTGAACAAAGGCTCTCTTCTCTGCTCTTTCTGTTGCTGGAGAATAGGTTCTTCCCCCCACCCCACCAAATTATTTAAGTAAAGTCAGTTTATAATGTTGTGTCAATAAGATTTCAATCGTACGTATACATACTTGTCTCACGCAGGAAAAAATTCAAGAGAGAGGCATAGTAAAGTGAAAGTAAGTTTATTCAGGGAGATACACACTCCATAGACAGAGTGGGGTCTGTCTCACTCAGAAGAGAGAGTGGTTTAGGAGACAGACATCCCATGGGCAGAATCCAGGCCATCTCAAAGGCGAGAGGGAGAGAGGCCAAGAGGTGTGGGGTGTTTAGTTTAAAAGTAGATACACACTCCATAGACAGAGTCCAGGCTGTCTCAGAAGGCAAGAGAGAGTGACCCGGAGGTACTGAGTTGTTAGTTTTTATGGGCTTGACAATTTCATATGCTGATAAGTAGGAGGATTATTCCAACTACTTTGGGGAAGGGGCAGGGACTTCCAGGAACTGGGCCCCCCTGCACACTTACTGCCCTTTTATGGTCAGCCTAGGAACTGTCATGATGCCTGCTGTGATTGTGCCATGAGGCTCAAAGTCTACTAGCATTTGAATCTCCCAACATCTTGGGTCTAACCAGTTTGTCCTGTCCTCAACTGCTGTGTCATTCCCTCAGTGGTTGTGCCCTGCCCCTTTCCTCCTGTCTCATTTCTTCGCAATTCATGTGTTGATACTAGCAAGCTGAAATAGATCTACCCTGGGGCCAAGGGCAATAAGCATAAGAAACAATGTCTTGGCTCACAGGACTATGGTGGAAGATAATGCCCCTGCCCTCATGCTTGGGTAAGAAGGGGGAAAGGGTAAGAAACTTTCAAATGAATATTTAATAAAAATTGACTAAATTATAAATTTCAAATTGCTGAGTTTACTTAAGTCCAAAGTTCAGTTTTCTTTCAGTTGGCAGAAATAGGGCTTCACAGGCAAAGAGGAGTTTGGTTATAGACAAATTAAGAAAGTTACACCTTTTCTCCTCAGATCTGGATTGTAGATTTTATACTTAGTATAATTATATACAGTTACAATCATATTATCCTTATATTTGCTTCATTTATAAAGTTTTTCAAAGTAGCATTATTTACTTTCCTTTTATTTATTACAGTCTTTATTTTTCAAATTAACTTGCCCATATGGACCCAACTTCATATTCGGAAATCCTGTTTGAAAAAATAAAAAGATTGGACAACATAATTCCAGTAAAGATGCTTTTCCCCCATAAAAAAGTGTATAAATTTTAGGACAAAGAGTACTGTTTTCTTGGTTTTGAATCCTAGATCTACTAGGCTACAAGCAGACTGGACAAGTTACTCTGGGAGTTTTGAAGCCTGTCTATCCCCGTACGTACATGTTACAGTGACTATTCCAAATTGTGTAAGTGTGTATATAGTAAAGAACACAGGTTACAATTAGATGAAGGCACTTGAAAATGATAAAGTAACATGTAAGATATTACAATAGGAGTAATTATTTTTATTTTGAAGGAACCCCTGAAAGTTCTCAACAAAACTCTGTAATTTAATTTTTTCAAGGTTTTTTCACTGAAGATAGTGAGGTTATTTGAAATTGGAATGCAAGATATAACTAATGTTTATTTTCTTATTATTAAATTAGTTCATAGATATATAGATATAGACATAGATATTGTACATAAATTGACTTACTCAATATTCCATTTTAGAATGGAGACCCTGTTAGCTGGAAAACTAAAACATTGTATTTGCTCAGTGCCCTCTTGAGCATTAAATTATGGTCCTGGCCTGCAGATTAGGTGCATCTATGAGAGATTTTGGGTATAGAACACAGTCAGATGGGGAAAAAGGTAGACTTTATACAACTCCATCTGTAAATATTTTAATATCTAAATCTAAATTCTAAAAAAAAAATTAACACAATTTTAATATCTTTCTCACAGCTACCAAAATTAATAATTTCATCAGAGAGCCTGCTAGGGTTCAGATTTCCAAATATTGCACAAATGTCATATTATTTACAGTTTGTACATTTGAATCTTGGTCAATATAAAGCACATGGAATCTTTCTTTAATCTATTATTTCTATCCTCCTCTTTCTTTTATTCTGGCAAATTATTTGATGAAGAAACCCAGTTTTTGCCCAGGATCTTTTTCACAGTATGAGTTCTGTTGATTGCATCCCTGTGGTGTTATTCAGTAGACTTCCCTGTCTCTGTGTTTTCTATAAATCAATATTTTGGCAAAATTACTTCACAGGCAGTGTTGTTCTTCTATCAAGTAGTATATGATATCGAGTTGAATCTAATTTGCCTGTTTTAATTAAATAAAATGGAAAAATGTAATTAATATTCCATTATTTGAAAGCTTTCTAACTTTTGAGAGCCACAGGATGAGTTATTTTCCATGTGTTTAATTGTTTAAGAAACTTTGCAAATGCTACCTTTTTGGAGGACTCGTCATTTCTTTAAGCATATCAAGCATGAGAAAAACAAACAATATGTTGCATTTATGTGAACTAACTTCAGTTTGTAGATTCAAGGAAAATTACAATCAGTAAATCTATTTTCAAATGTATAGAAATTCTCTAGTATTTAATTTTAGAACACTCAATATACTATAAATGAACCTATAGAATTTTACAGAGATGCATAACTGAGAGTAAGAGAATAGAGTTTCATTCAAACTAGACTTTTAATGCCAATTTTCACTAGCAGAACTCCAAAGGAGTAAAAATTTATGCAAAAAATTTAATGCTTCTTCAAGTTTTATTTATAATTACCTTTAATAACTAAAACCAGAAACATAGGAGGAAATAAATGCACTAGTGTTATAGAGTTTCTAAATTACTGAACAAATAGTGGAATGTTTTTAATAATATATATTCCCTTTAAAATTACCACTTGAACTTGCTAAGCAGTTTAATGTATGCGATGGAGCATGATGGATTTGCAAGCAGTGCCCACTACTGTTCAGTTTGAAAAGGGGAATTCATAACAGATTGCTTCCTCAGAATGCGACTGTGAATACATTTTAAATCAAAAACAGATTTCTACTAAGACTTCCACAACACAGTTTCACAGAAAACAACAGTTTCCATTGAAACAAGGAAAGCATTGCTTGTTCTATACATTTTTTGCCTTAAAATATATAGAAAAGTTTTGAAGTTTTTATTATAATCACACCATTTTCAAGTATATTATCCACAAATATACCTTTCTTTTATTTTGTCCCTCTGTAAATTTTAAAGAACTTAAAAGGTATTACACTGCATTCCAGATGCAGAGTTAAAAAAGCAAAACAATAAACCGTGTTACTTGGATATAGACCTGTCTCTCATATAAACATCAAGGAGATAACAAAGACCCAGACAAGTAAAGTCCTAAACCGAACTACTACTTGATAAATATACCCCATAATGTACTTTCTTCAAATTTTGCTTAAAAATTATTCTTAGTCTTTCCCTCATCTTCTCTGCTTAAAATTGCAACCCTACCACCATTCCATCTCCCATCTCAATTCCTTCTTATTCTTTTTTTTTTCTAGAGCACTTATCACCTTATAAGCTAGTATATAATTTATTTACTATTTTTAATCTCCTTCTTCTCCCACTGAGGTGTCAGTTCCTGTGGACAGGGATTTCTTTCTTTCTGTTTTCTTTTCTTTTGTTTTTTAGTTGATTTATGCCCAGCACTAAAAGCAATGACTGATTCTTAGAATCTTTCAATAAATATAAATGAATATGTGAGTCCAATAAACAAAAGTTAGAACAATTCATGGTAACAATTTTTTACTTTCTGTATCTTGATCCTCTGACTGGTTTGGTCTAGTGACAAGTTTGGTGTCAATGTAGCTGATGCCAATATAGGACAGAACTTACCTATTATTAAAATAATTGCTTGTTAATAACCAGTATAGAAGTAATACCAGAATGGAGTCATTACTACAAATTCTATAGAAATTAAAAAGATCATACAAATATTTAAAATCTGTTTAATTCATCAATGAAAGAAACTTCAAAAAGTTTGATGGGAATGTGCCAACAAAGTGTTAAAAGCATTGTTTCATACCTGTAACTTACTAAGTAATGACAATCTTGTATATGTACTTGTATTTAAAAGTGGGCCCAGCATACAGTTTCCTTACAAAAGAAGATATTAAAATTCCAGTAAAAATAGAAATTTAGAAGTATTCATTAAATAATATTAAATTTCAAATACTTGATTGACAAAGATTAAAGGGACTTACCCAGTATCGTAAGAGATTTTGGAAAATGGCTACTTTAACTTTCTATTAATATATATTGGCATCTTTTGGGAGGAAAACCCAAAAATGTGTAAAAGTTTTCAATATGACTATCCTTCCACTCAGCAAGGCTACTTGTAGAAATGTATTCAAAGGAAGCAATAGGATGTGAGTACAAAGATGTATGTTCAAATATGTATGGTGAGCATGGTTCATAACAGAGGGGTTCATATTTATTTAGAAGCAATTTTAAAAATAAATCATATTAAAATGAACTACTTTAAAATCATCAAAAGTGATGCAAGATTATATTTATTATATATGATTAGAGGAAAAGCAGATTACACCACATATCTGCCGTAGTCTTAGTATAAGAGGTACTAAGGATTGTTGCTTTGCACAGTCCCAGAGTCACAATTTACGTACAGTCCAGTGTGAACAGTGTCCTGGTGCACATCTACAGTACAGGGTTGAGGGTCAGGGGCCTGGGCCACGCCTTCTTGGGCTCATTTATTTTCTATGCCTTGTCTCCATGTCTGAGTTGTGTAAACTTAGGCAAGTTATTTTTACTTCATGGGGTCGATGTGGAGATTCAATGAGCTAATTCAAGCAAAGGCACATCAAGTCTCATGCTTGACGCCCGTATGTGTAAGGCTTATTTTTACTCTTCATTGTAAGCCCCATGTAAATTCTGTTATGCTCTCTACTATATCCCTGTATGTAACTGATTCTTAATAACATTTTTGATAACTTTAATTAAAAATTAATTCAATTATCAGTGTTCATATATATTTAGAGAAGAAATTCTGAAAGACATACGTCAAAATGTTAACACTGGTTATGACTGTTACATATTTTATTTTTCTCTACCTGCATTTTATGAAGTTTTTTTCTTGAGCACATATTACACAAAATGCTCAGTAAAACAGTGAGATACCACTACACACCATCCAGCACATACATGCCCTTTAGCTCAGCAATTCTTCACAGGTGTCTGCCCAAAAGAAATGAAAACAGATAGTTATAAAACACTTGTAAAGCAGTATTCATAGCAGCCTGATTCACAACAGGCAAATGCTGGATATGGGCCAGTTGCTCATCAGTAAGACAATGAATGAACAAACTATGGTGTTTTATCCATACAATGAAGTTCTACTACTCAGCAATGAAAAGGAATGAACCACTCCATCTATTCATCCAACTGCTGAGCCAGACAAGTTATACATCCATATATGGTATGATATCCTTTATATCAAGATTTATAACAAAAGAAAAATCAGTGGCGAAAAAAAACAAAAAACAATGGTGGTTTCATGGAAAGTAGGGTAAGGATTCACTGGGAAGGGCAGGAGGGAATTTTCTGGAGTTATGATAAAGTTTTATACCTTGAATGGCTTCTGGATTACACAAGCATATAAATTCTTTAATTGTCACATGAGCAAATGCACATTTATGATTGTGTTTTTCATTTTATGTAAATGTTACCGCAAAAGAAAAAAACAGACTGTTAATGAGTATTGAATACAGGTTGATAGGCCTGCTGAAGTAATTATCAGAATGTACACTGATGAATTGATGGATGGATAGATATATGGTAGAGTTTTGAAAAAGCAAATACAGCAAATAAAGTAAAATGTTAAAGATAGAATCTAGGTAAGGTATAGGGGTAGTCTCTCTCAATTTCAATCTTGTATGTTTAAAAATATTACCATAATATAATGTTGTTTATAAACGTGCAGTAAATTCACAAAAAGAGACATGTGGATCCCTAATTCTAGACCCAAATTAAGTGTGTCCAAGTGGTTATAGTATTAGAGACATACATAGCCCTTTGCCCTAGAGGAAGTGTCTTAACGTAGAATTGGGGTGGTGGCAGACAGGGACCATCTCAGAGGAGGTGTAATGTTTAGAGGTATGGTTTTAATTTTTTGTTCTTTGACTGACATAACATAACTTTTAGTCAGCATAGTATATGAGCAACGTTAACAGCAGTTTACTCTTACAAATTTAGTTTTATGTAAAATTATACACATTTATTTTTCTTTTGCTTCAAATGAAATTCTGTTTGTCTGCATTATTTGGTGCTGTTCACCTCAGTCATATTAATACAATTTTATCATTTATTCACATGTAAGTGCTTAGAATTTGAGGGTTAATTCATTTCTAAGTAAGTGTAAGCTGCTTCTGTTTTCATTTAGAATTTGTGGTCTTCAAGGGCATTGAAGTGCTGGCTAGTCAGCTTTGGAGAAGACTGACGTGTTCTTTCAAGGGCAATTGATATTTAATAGCAAATATAAATTTGACCTTCACTAACATTACTTATTTCTAGGGTTATTAACTAGTGAATGGTTCGTCAGATAATAATGTAAACTGACGTTGTCATCTTTACAACTGCAGCGAGTAAATTAAATAATGTTTAGCTTTCTATATTAATTAGAATAAAGGAATGTCAGTTTTTTCCCCCTAAGTGGGGTTTTATTAGTATAAGCCTTTTTTTTGTTAATGAATTTTTTCACAGGTAATAGAGATATGTGATCACAGACCTGGAATATACTTTTGAAGATGATTAGACAAACAATATCTTATAATCATTTTTAATGGGTTACTTTTACATTTGGAATTCAGTTGACACTTTTTCTTTTCATTACTCACAAAGAGAAATTTAGTACTTCTCAGCACCAAGTGGTGTTTGGCAGAGAAAAGAAGTGATAGAGAAACTCACTCTCACAGTTCCCCAGTAGAGAGAATGGCAAAACTCTAACACATTTAGGACGTTGTGTTACACAGTTAAGGTAGGTTTAGTTGATACCTAATCCCAACCACCTTCTTCCTTTCCTTCTTTTACTACAAAGGTTGTATAACTAAACACTAGTCTCTTGACCAAGTGACTATTCTGGATAAATAGTAAAAGTGCTTTTACTTTTGGAAAGGGGCTTCTGGAGAAGCTATTCTTTGCTCATATATAGGGGTGTTTCTCTGTTCTGCTATCTGAGAAACCAACACAAACATTTTGGCTTAAAACAGGAATCTGCAAACTAAGACCTTACGATCTGTTGTAAATCAAGTTTACTGGTACACAACATATTGTTAACATTAAACTTTTAAAATCAAGCTGTTACATTGATTTTAAATATATTCAATGCATTTAATGCAATCTTAGTATAATAGCAATTTTATATCTGTTATCATTTATGTTTGGAAATCACAAAAAAGCATTTTTTAATAATTGGAATTTTACATGATTTTTTTTCTATACTTGTATTTCAATTGCATTTCTCCAGAGTACTTTATTTAAATATATTTTTATGCCTGAATATCTTTAACTGTTTATTTTATTATATATCTCTGACATAAAACTTTAGAAAAGAAAAGTATTTCTTATGACCGTATGGTTCTAGGAGTCACAAATATTTTTCTGGGTTATGTTAGCATTGCAGTTATAAATAAATTATGATCCAAGCAACAGAAGCATATTAAATTGTTTGAAAAATAATTACTGGGGGAGGGTATAGCTCAACGGTAGAGTGCATGCTTATCATACATGAAGTCCTGGGTTCAAGCCCCAGTACCTCCATTAAAAAATATAAACAAATGAATAAATAAACCTACTTACCACCCCCTAAAAAAGAAAAATAATTGCCAAACATAAAAAATACAGTAATATTTTAAATACATATTTTAATAAAATGAACGAGACTGTGCTATTTTTCCCCAAATAATTCATTATGTTGTTATATTACTTGTTGCTAGTATGCATTATGAGAAGTTTCTCACTACTTATAATTGGGCAAAAGCGATTACCAGGTGTAGTTTCAGTGGAAATCCACAGATCATTTGATTCTATAGTGGTGCACAGATTTGCATAGCTTCCTATTAACTAGGCTATTTCATAACTCTGTAGGGTCAAAAGTAAAATTACAGAAGACTAATTTCAATCCAAACAATTCCCATTCATGGCAACGAAAAAGACTTTTATCTGGTGAAGAATACAAATCTTAAGTCAAATTCTCACGTGAACACTGTTACTGAGTTCCTTATAAATTGATGAATTGGAAAAATCTTTGGCAGGTGTCCATTTTATGTTTGAGAGTAATGATTTTATGTTTTAAAAATTATAATTGAGCAAATGAGACAACACTCATCATCAATTCTACTTACTTTTATAGATGTAAGAACTGAGAAAACTCATTAACGTTAAAAAGAGAGATTTGCTTTTAACAGCTTCTGTTTTTTAACTCCTTCAGACTTACATGTCAGGTATCACATAGCAACTTATTAATATACTCATAAAATTAATAAATTTCATTTCTTATTAAATTATTGTTAGTGGTTGACTAGCCAACAAAATTGGTTCTTCCATATTGCTAAAAGCAAAGATTGAGAAACTGCCACACTTGAAAAAAGGTTTGTCACCCAGTCATTTGGCCATCACAGAAGTTTCTACACGTGGAGACAATTTACTACAGTAAGAATAGGAGAATATGGGCTCATTCCTCTTTTGCCTTACCCTTACTTTGTAGGCATATAATTCCAGAAAATGGTATTTACACAATCTGAGAATCTGAAAACTAATTCCCTTTCTATCATTAAGAAAAATTTCTTGCAAATTTAGTTATCAGCATGTATTTTGTTTTTCAATTTTACATTCAAGGGATAGAGTCCCTACAAGGACAATTCAAAAATCTATTTAATTTCTTCCTCTGTGTATTTCATGTTTTGACTTTTGATATAGGAAAAATAGTTTTCTTTTACTCTTTAGAATGATTTTGAAATAAATGTTATATTTTAAGCATCTCATGACTAAAGTTCTGCAAAGAGTATTAAAATGTGTCCCTAGAAAGGCCACAAATTAAGTATACATAAAGCATAGCGGGTTTTTTTAAGCATGGGTATTTGTGTGTGTGTGTGTGCTTGTGCTGATTCTAATTTCTAATTTACTCACCAAAAGAAGCATGAGGACATTTAGATCAAGCACCCACCATGCAGTGTTTTAAATACAAGCTATTTTATAGGAACAAAGCCATTCATAACAGGGCGTGGTCCTCAAGGTGTTTGATAGTCAACCTTATACAAATTTTGACTTTTAACTCATGACTGTTTTAAAGGGAACTCTCTTTTATAATACATAGCATTTTGACTTAATAATTCTTTTTTTTTATTCATGATGAATTTGAAAGTGAGACTTTAATAGATGTGGTGTTCTTTGGGACTGAAAAAGTTGCTCACATGCAGGAGTGAGTGAAATTTCTTTTCCTGATGCCGGCTTCATAAGGAAGCGACTTGTGGGGTGACCATGAAGGTCTTAGAATCTCTACAAATGGGGACCTTTAGCAATAAAACTGCTTATAACTTGGAAAAAAAACACCTCTAAGTTCATATATGACTGGAGCACAAAACTGACCCATTTGAAACTATCCTGATTTCTGATGTCTCGGACAAAGAAAAGACCGACAATATTTTCCATGTAGTTAGTGCTTACTAGATGTTTGCTAACATGAATTGAATTTTATCTAGATGGTATCCCAGTGTTGTTTTCTCATAGTTACTTTACCCAAGATAATTAGGAAGGTGAAGGACCTAAAGTTGTAGATTTTAACACAAACAGAGGATGGTTTGATAATTTTAGAAAGAGGTTTGGCTTTAAAGAAAGTCAAGATAATAGGAGAAGCAGCTTCTGCTAAGAGGCAGCAGGTGAGTTCCCAGATGCCATTAAGAAAATCATTGAGGGGAAAGAATATCTGCCTGAACAGGTTTTTAATGCAGATGAAGGTGCCCTATTCTGGAAGCAAATGCCACAAAGGAAGAGAAGCAAGCACCAGGATTTAAGGCAGGATGGAATAGGCTAACTCTACTGTTTTGTGCAAATGCAGGTGGGTTTGTGAGCAGGACTGCCCTATCTATAAAGCTGTTTGTTAACCCCTGAGACTTAAAAGGAGAAGATAAACACTAACTGCCAATCTTTTGGACAACAAGAATGCTTTTCTGAGTTAGTTCCATCAATGTTTTGTCCCTGAAATCTGGAAGTACCTTGCCAGTAAGTGATTGCATTTTAAAGTTCTTTTGATATTAATAACGCCCCTGGCCACCCAGAACCCCCTGAATGTGTTGAAGTGATCTACTTGCCCCCAAACACATCTCTAATTCAACCTCTAGGTCAGGGGGTTATAAAGGACCTGTCAATCTCATTACACGTGGTTCTATATTGAAAGGATTGTCAACACTATGGAAGAGAACCCCTTTAGAAAGAATATTATGGAAATCTGGCACCATGGAAAATGTCATTGTTGTTACAGAAAAATTCATGAAAGCCATCGAGCCCAGAACAACAGATTCCTACTGGAGAAAACTGTGTTCAGACGTGCATGACCTTACAGGATTTACAACAGATCCAATCAAGAAAACCATGAGAGATTATGGATGTGGCAAAAAAAAGGTGGCGGGTAAAGGGTTTCAAGATATCGATCTTGGAGAAATTCAAGAGTCAACAGACACCACATGAGAGGAATTAACAGAAGACGAGTGCTTCCAAATCAGTGCTAGACAATAAGGAGGAAGACGTAGAGGAAGCTGTGCCAACAAACCAAATTGGTCCTGGACACTCTAGCAGAGAGATTATGATTGTTCAAGATCACTTAGACTTCTTTTACAACATGGACTTTCTATGATATGGGCACTGACACGAAAGTAAAAGGTGGAAGGGTTTGTAAGGTATAGAAGTATTTTTAGAAAAATGAAAAAGCAAAACGTCAGACAGAAATTACAAAGTATTTCTGTAAAGTTACACCGCATGTGGCTGCCTTTCCTGCCTCTCCTCTGCCTCCTGCACCTCTTCTGCCGCTGCCACCCTTCAAAAAGCAGGACCGCCCCGCCTCTTCCAGCTCCTCCTCAGCCTGCTCAACGTGAAGATGACGAGGGTGAAGACTTTTATGATAACTTACTTCCACTTAATGAATGCTAAATAATCATCATGATGTATGCAGTTAATAAACTTGTCCATTGTGTGTGTCTTTGTGTGAAAATCTAATAACTGTACGGCAAGAGCTGCATGAGATGTTTTATGTCATCATCATCATCATCACCTAAACATTCATTGGGTAGGACATCCTGTGCAAGACTTGTGGCTAGCCTCTCCTTACATAGGCATAATGTGATTGATGTTTAATATAAAATTAATAATGTGTTATTTTTCTTACTGTTTTATATTGCTTTCAAAGAATTACATTACCATACAGTATGCCTTTATCTCTCTCATAACTGGAGAACTGTAGCACAGGAACTTTATGACTAACCTGTTTAAGGTAACATGACTGATAACAAACCAGAACTAAAATCAGGGTCTTTTGACATTTGTCTCAAACCTATTAAGGCCAAATAATATCACAGCCTGGTACAATCCCAACACTGCATTCTCCCCTGCTGAATTTTCTTCCATAGCACTGTCACCGTTCAACATTTAACAGAGTTTATTTATTTAGTTGTGGTTATATTCCTTGTTTGTGGTAGTAGTGATGATGCTTGTAGTTCTACTTCCACTGGAATATAAGCTCTATAAGAGTGGTTATTTTTATCTGTTTACATAGTTGTGTTATTAGTAACAGTCTATCATAGGTAAGTGGCTTTTTTTAAACGTATAACAGGGTTTCTAATACTTTCTTATGAATACAGCTGTAATACTGTATACCACAAAAATGTATAACAGTTTATTCGCTAGTGTCCAGGCTAGGCTACCATAGAGCAATCATAGGGCTGCTGCTTTGTTATCATGCATGAGTTGTTATATTGTAAATAAGTATGAATTTCTTTTCACATTATCTTTTCACTTTTGATGTCTAGTGTTAGTAATATGTATAGCATCCATAGTGCTTTGTATCACATAAGACAGTATTTATGCAGGTACTGACAGACAGACAATTCATCTTGTAAGCCAACAATGTAAACTTGCAGTAATGATACACTGCAGTACTGTAAATGTGTTTTCTCTTCCTTGTGATTTTCTTAGTATTTTCTTTTTTCTAGCTTGGTTTATTGTAAGCATACAGTATATGATACATATAACACATAAGATATGTGTGAATTGACTATTTATTGGTAAGTAAGTTATTTGTACTGACAGTTTGGTAGAATCAAAAGTTATGTGTGGATTTTTGACTACACAGGGATTCAGTGCTGCTAACCCCCGTGTTGTTCAAGGCTCAAGTTGGGAGCAGTTTCCACTGCCGGTTCTCCATTGTTTAGCACACTCTGCAGTCCTCTCTAAAGAAGTTGGTTTGATAACATTATCAAATATAATCTGAGGTGGTTCAAAGAGTAGAAGATAGCTTCTACCAGGATATAGTGCTGTTGTAAAATGTAATCAAAGTGATGTCCCAATCATGTTCAGTGGTCTAGAGGAAATGCTACAGTCACAGATATCCAGATAAAGACAGACACACAGAGAACCACTGAGCTACTGTAAACGGAGAGCACTACCACACACATCCTTGCAGTCCTGCACTCAGGTGCTTAGCAAAGTCTTGGATCTAGAAAGAATTCTAATCTCTAGACACATAAAATTTCCTCTTAAATGTATGTGACATTCAGGGTCTCTTAGACCCTTAATCTTACTCTTCACTACCTGAAATATCCTATGTGGGTCTTTATTTCCTGTGATCAACCGTGGATAGCAAAAACATAAGGAAATTTCCTAGACTATGAAATAAAGTATTTATAGAATCTACTTCAAAAGAATTTTGGATCTCACTTAATATTTGATGAACTTATAAAACTATAACTGAGGAATATTCATGCAAGAGACTTGATTATTAAATGTATTCATTGATATTCATCAATTATAACCACATTTCAAAATAGATTTGCATAATGATAGCTAGCTGCAAGATTCTGTATCAATAATTCTTAAGGTAAACTTATTTTCAGTTAGAAAGGCAAACTCAGGGGAGATTGTATGTGGTGCACTTTGAAGCCTGGATGGAAATATGAAATTACAACAAACCACATTAATCAAAGTATCTTTAAATATTCAATACATATAGTATATTTATACTCTTGTGCACATCTTTACAGAAGGTAACATTAGGTTTATAAGGAAGGTCAAGTGTATCTCTTGCTTGTTAACTGAATGACCTTGAATGTTCAGCTCTCTGCTCAGCAGTGGTTTATTTTCCCTTTTCTGTTGAGGAACATCACATTCCTCTGTTTATCAAGATCGTTCTTACTTTGGATCTTTATTATTCTAAAAAGCCTCACTTTGTGGACTACAATTTGTCACATCAAACTTAATGAATTTAATATTCTCAAAATAGGCCTTTTAAAATTTCTGACTTCTCAAAAAAAAGTAACTCCCGAATTGCTTATGTAATGGTGTATTTTTGTCTTTTTGTTTCACAATTATCATTTTTAACTCCCAGAATTCCGTTCTCCTTGAATATACAGATGAGATCCAGATGGAAATGAAGTGACTGAGTGCTTATCTTTGTGGGGTGCATTAGATCTTTCTGGCCACTTGAGTCCATTTAGTAAATTGCTACTTCAGTGCATTAAGTGGAACTCCAATAGCCTAAAATCATTAATGCACTTAATAATTTGGCACTTGCAAATGCATGGTAGTACATTTGCTTTCAGAGTCTCATAGTAATGATTATGAAGAAAAAATCTGTGCCCAAAGAATTACATGGTTACATATCAGAATTACATAGGCCCTCAAATTTATAATAAACCCCTTTGTCACCCAATATTAAATAAAAGATATTTCATGAGATGTTGGCCAAAGATTTTGTTTCTTCTCAAAATGCAAGGTTTCATCCTCTCTGCAGTAAGAGAAACCACGTACATGTATGGTAGTATTCCAATGCTTTACTTTCATTCCCTTCTCAGATTTAACCAAATTGCATTTTAAAAACCTCATGCAGTTTCCTCGAGCACTGGCACAGTGAGCTATTTAACAGTTCTGGTTAGCACGGGGCTGAGTTACTGTTCAATCCACGATGGCAAAGTAGGTATCAATTTTTTTTTTTAATAGAAAAACAATGGTTAGGTTTTTACCTACATGGAAGGCATAATCACATAATTCTAATTTTCTACGGTGTACTAAACGAGTACTCTGTTATCATAGTCAACCACTAGTGCAAAGTAATTAGTTTTAGTCAATAGACTGGCTTTACGGCTCATTTAAAGCCTCCCATTATCTCTCCCTCTAGCGTGACTCACCTTTGTTAATGTAACAGTCAAAGAAAAAGCATCTTTAAGATCTGCACTTCCCTATGCATCAGCGAATGGTATATAAAATCTAATTCATCCTCCAAGTTCCAGTTCTAAAAGCTCAGCAAAGTTCAGCTTGTATCTTTAGGCATCCTAATTTCCTGGTATTCACTTCTTAATTAGTCAGTGAGAGGGAAACTGAGCTCCATAATCCAAAGGGGAATTGATGTGAGGCCTGTGTTTAATTGGTGGCTTAGAATCGCTTGGAAATGGCCATTATCCTTAGAGATATGGTGTCGATCTATCTTACTGGTGTCATTAAGGGTAGCCTTTATGGATCATGAGTCATTAAGAAACACAAAAGTCTACTTTCAGGAGTTCACCTACCTTCCTAGGATGGCTTCTATACATTTAGACCACTGATTTTCCAGAATTGTTATATTTTATTTACTTTTGTGAACCAAGACTCAGTAAAGTCAAAATCAATAAAAAAAATAATCAGGAAGATGCACTAAGAAGGAGTCTGAGCTGATTGTCAGGTCATAAGTATGCAGAAGAGAAGATGGAAAAGCAGACATGGAGTTATGTGTTGTTCTTATATTCCTTTACTCCAATCACCCACTTTGAAGGTAGGAATGCTTGTCAGTAATGATAAGTCCTTGCTAATGTTTTCCTTTCATACAACCCCCATCACGAACTAGCACCAAAAATGATATCATGTAGTAAGAAAGGAAATTATATATTACACTATGTCAAGCCAGTTCTAGGGCCCAGGGTTTATTTCTAATTTATACACATGAAGAAACTGTATGAAATTGATTCAATATATATTGTGCTCTTTTTATTTTTATTTATTTTTTTCTAACGTTTGTGCTCTTTTTAATTTGTTGATTTTTTTCTATCAGAATATTACATCCTGAATCCATTTTCTTAAAGGTGATTGCACAACAATGTAACAAAGGCACAAGCATCTAAAACTGATGAAGTCTCAAATAATCATTTCAAAATTTAAAAAGCAAAAGATGAGAAAAATTCCAAGTAAAATTACATTTTGAAATACTTTTAAAATACAGATCTTTCTGATGACACACACACACATGTGATTTTTTTTTTCTGCATCTGAAGAAACAACTTTTCAATTATTCAAGCTGTAAAAGATCACATAGAATTATGGAAAGATACAAGATTTGAAGGTCAGAGGCTTGATTTTGTTCTTTTACTCAATTGTTTTCTATTTATCTCAGTTGTTTTCCAGTTACATCATATTAGCTTCTTTAAGCTTTAGATCCTACCTATGACACTACTACCACCACAGCAGTTAATGTACACTGGATGATAAATCTGTGACTACATTATTCTGAGAAATTTACGTTTTAGTTCATTTAATTCTCATATTAGTCTGTGAGTGGATACTATAATAATCCCCATTTTACAGATGGGAAAATTGAGGCATATAGAAGAGTAAATAAATAAGATGAAATAGCTTGTAAATGGTGGAGCTAAGACTCATACCCAGGGTGTTTGCCCTTACTTAACATAACAAATTTATTTTACATTGAGCATAGTAATAATATTTAGTTCATAGTGTTATCTTGTATGTCATATAAGGTAAAGTGTGTAAAATATTCATCATTTGCAAGAGGTTTCTTAAATATGTGTTACATTTATTAAAAATATTTGCACAAAAGATTGTCCAAATGAAATCTAATTTAAAGATTTATACATATTTGCATAAAGATTGTAAAAATCATCATATACTTAAATATGTGTTCCATTTCTGCCCATATGCAAAATTGTGACATGTCCTGCTCATTATAGGACAGTATAAAGTCATTAGACACCCAGTTGTGAATTGGTCTGCAATATGTAGTTAAGGCAACTAATTGAACTATAGTTGCAAGTAACTAACGCAGATTTGCCGACATCCAAACATTCTAAATGTGAGCTAACAATATAAATGTCAAATACAATATAAATACCAAATATTTTCATAAGTAGGCAGTAATTTGATTTTTGTATTTCTGATTTTCTTCTTTTTAAATGTATTTGACACAACAGAAGTTCCATATGGCTTAAATGTGTCTCTGAATTTTCTGTGGTCAAAAAGTGAGAGCTTATGTAAAAACGGTCACTTTCATCTATCTCCTAAAGAAAAATGTGACACCCAGCAGAAGGAAGATATGGACAACAATCATAAATGCACACATAATTTTCAATATCAAGATTTCCTATTTGAAATATGAATTTTAATATTTTATATTTTAAAATTCTATTTATTAACAATAAACTCCAGCTTTCTTTAATCATTTGAGAGCTACTTTGTTTCTAATCAGTTCTAGATAATATGCCATTCTTGGTTTTCATTTTTTTCTGCCCCATAACCCCTATTATGGGAAAAGGATAAAAAGATAAATTTTTAGGTAATTTTTATCATTTGGCAATTTGATAGAGAATGAATGTTTTCTCTTTATTGCTTTATCATGAATGGTTGTCAATTTATTTCCTAAATCATTCTCAAACCTCTTAAGGGCAAAAGATATCACAACACTGTACAATTCCCAGCACTGCCTTCTCCCCTGCTGTATTTTTTTCCATAGCACTGTCACAGTTTAACACATAATACAATTTATTTATTATGGTTATACTCCTTGTTTGTGGTGATAGTGGTGGTGCTTGTATTTCTACTTCCACTGGAATATAAGCTCTATAAGAGTAGTTATTTTTGTCTGTTTACATAGTTGCATTATTAGTACGTAAGACTTATGCCTAGCTCCTAGAAATCACTCATTTGTAGTTGTTGAATGAATGGATGGATAAATGGGTATATGAATAGAGGCATGAATGCATCCATCACCTGAAAGAAGCCCTTCCCATTAGTTGTGAATAGAAACATTCTATTGCAATTTAGTAATTGGTTAAATAAAAGTTAAATAACTTTAACAACTTTGACTATAATATCACCATGAAAACCGTTGCTTCACAAAGTCATTGAATTTGACAGCAATTTTTACAGTTTGGGGGCAGAATATAGTTAAAATAAAATGTGGCTTGTCCTCCAAATCCCATGATTTTATTTCTAGGTTACTCTTCCTTTATAGTTGCAACTCAATTTTGGAAGGTTTGCTTGCGATATCTAATGAGATAAGCATTACTTTACTTAAGGATAAGGAAAGTCAGGCTTGTAATAGCTTCTTTAGAAATGGGCGTATTTAACCACAGACTTTTTCAATATAGCTTCTTTCTCAATTGACTGCACAGCATCACAGATTTCTTTAAGCTCCTGGTAAGTATATTTCTTTTTTTTTTTTTTAATTAAATTTAAGTTGCAGTTCAGAGCTAACCTCACACACAAAAAATGGTTTGCTTATATTACATCTTCAGAATTTTTAATACATTTGCTTTATTACTTTTTACTAATAAGTTTGCAGAGTATCAGAACTGAGAAAAGAGAGGGCCCTTTGAGTAAGTATCCTTTGCAGAGCCTTTCAGTATCCTTTTGGCAGAGCTACTGCCTTGCTTCCATTTGTGATAACCGCGTGTTGGTGGTTGTAACAATTTCACATGATAAAGGGATGCTGGATTAATGAGCTAAATTCTTTGAGACTTTCTAAGAATGTTCTGTAGGAATAGACGCTATCCTGTTTTCAATATGATCCCTATGTAGGTTTTGCCATCAAAACGGGAGCGGAATCAACATGCAGAAATACTAAGGTGGGATATATTTAAGATGTACTAACTGAACATGGAATAGAGCTACTGAGAGGCACACACATAGATCTTTCACTCAAGGTTTGGTACTGTTTATTTCCCACCCAGAAGACTTAGACTAGATCACCTTAAAAATCAAAAAGTAAAAGCCCATTTAAACAGTTGATGCTAACTTGATAAGGGGCAGTGTTGTCCATCTTGTTCACATCACATTCCCAGTTCTTAGCACTTTGCCTGGCTCATAACAGCATGTTACATAGCTATGTTAAATTAATGCACTTGAAGGAATGAATTCCAAAGTGAAAAGGAAGCAGAAGCACAGTTGCAAACTCAGCATGACTGACTGGGGAAGCCTACATTCTCGTTAACAAAGGCACTCCGCCTGCATGACTCTCAACAGTAAAGACTCAACCAAATCAGAGCAATAGAGATATCCAAATGTAAAAAAAAAAATTCTGAAACGTGACAAATAAAATTGTATTAGTAAAACTATTTTAAAAGACTGAAATGTTCCCCTTGTCAACAATTTTTAAAACAAAACTTTCCCTTTTAACAGGAGAGATTACATTTCATATAGGGCACTGCTCTTAGCTTACCAAGTTGCAAAATCAATATTTTTCTAATCTAAAAGATAGAGATAAATTCATTTATAGAGATAGCAGTAGAAATAATAGGAAATCTTTTGCAAAGAGACATTACATTCTCCTTAGTCTATTCATCATAAATATAAACAGTAATCTCCTCTACATCTTTGACTTACTTAAATTCTACCTTTATGAAACCTTTTTCTGTCCATTTCAACACATAATTAACATTCTAGGAATTCACTCTGATATTTTTAGCCAGATGGAAATAGTCATGGAACTTCTCAACAAACTGTTTTTTGGAGATGTTGCATAGCTTTTCTTTCCAACTAAGCTCTGTCATTTCTTTGGCAACATCAGTACACTTGCCTGCACTTAAACCTCTTAGTCACACCAGGTTCTCAGTGTGAGTGTGTCAGAAAAAAATTTTTTAGATATTTTTTCAGTATCAGAACGTTTCATGTTACCACCATGGCATTTTCAATTCTTCTTTTGCACTTACATTCAGTGCTAAGGATGAATGGAGTTGACTGTTGAAGTTTAAACACTGTATCTTCCATGTGTAATTTCCAGTATGACTCTAGGTCCAAATTGCAAAGTGTCACAAAGAATATGAATCTGGCTTATTCATGTGCAGGCAGCTGTGTACAAACACTAGAATAATTGAACTGGTTGTAGTTACATGAGCTTTATTTTATGCTGATATGTTACATATAATTTCAAACTAACATAAGTGATTAATTTTTGAGGAGAACATAAATCTTTTTCAATGTTGTCTCCTTTGAGTTACTATATGATACAGGGATTAATGATTTATTGTCAAGAAAAGAGTATGGCCTTGGAGAGCGTCACTAAAAACCCTTATTCTAAAATCACCAAAAGGTTGGGAGAGACAGTTATGTGCCTAGAATTTTTATTCAGATGTATATACGTACACATGATGATATCCACCTATATACATATATACACAACTGATTATGCATGTGTATATATATAATTGCAAATAACTGATACATTCTAATTATTGGCATTTCTTCTTTTCGTATTAAAGAGTTCTTCCAATCTTCCATCATCTTTCAGAATATCCAGCAGAATACATTTAACATATAACTTTAGATAAAATAGAACTTATATCATTAAATTCCATTAATATATTAATTCACTGTATATCTCCAAACAAGCAATACTGGGACTAGGAGATAGTTTGTTATGGTGACAAATGTCAGAAGACCCTGATTTTAGTTCTGGTTTGTCATCAGTCATGTTACCTTAAGCAGGTTGGTTATCAAATCCCTGTGCTACAGTTTCTTAGTCTATGGAATGAGGATGCTATCATCTGTTCTGACCAACTCACAGAGCATTTGGGAACATCACATTAATGTTTTGTTATAAAATTTGAAGAAATTCTCTAAAAATAAATATTATTATTGAGTCTTGTAATAAAACAAACGATACAGCAGGAACAATGGATTCTTTATTCTATACATTCTGATGTACAGGCATCAGTGATTTATTGAATATTTTTTCTATATAGGTGTGTATACATTTTTATTAGTTTGGTTTCCTACATATTTACTGTAATTCGACAAACAGTAATTGAGCACCGAGTGTATGCCTCTCCCTGAAATTGGTATCTCAGGGAACATAAAATGAATAAGAAATAATGCCTGTTCTTAAGGAGTTTACAGTCCCTATTGAAGAAACAATACCAGGGCCCAATAGTTTTACATTATAAAGTAAAATATCTATTCCATAAAAGAGGTGCCAAAAGATGTTATGCATTTCAAGAAGGGTACCAGGTAAAAAGGTAGCATTTGACGTGAATATTCAAGAACTTGGACTTACCCCCCTCTACTCCACTACCCCTAGGACCGTAAGCTAGAAGTCACTTTAGTGAAGTGGAACAGTAAGATAAAGCTCAAAGAATCAAGGCAGGGTGAGTATGCTCTAGGAAAGGTCTGTTTTCCGTAAAAATGCAATGTATGGTAATCTGGCAAGATGTATTAGAAACCTTTAAGAAAAGTTGTGGGTATACACTTAGGCATTTGTACCTTAGTCAGTTTATAAAAGGAAGACACTAAGAATCCCTGAGCGGGGGACCAGTACGTTGAGGTTTCTAGGAGTTACTGATTTGGACTATAGAGAGTAGTAGTCAGCGTAAATCTTGAATCCACGTAAAAGATGCAGGCCTGGAGAATGAGGTCAGTTTAGATGTCACCCATTGAAGGGTTGTTCTGATTGTGGATGGGATGGGACTAAGAAACACAAACTTAGACCACTGGACGGTATTTACAGTTAAGCAAAGAAGAAGGAATGAGTGCCATGCAGGTGCTAGATGGTATCCAAAGCAATCAGGAAAAGCCAGCAAATACAATAACACACACCAATGTTGGTAATGTTAGAAAGTTGGTAATTTCAAAAAAGTGTGATGAATATTTATTGAAAATAATTTATCAAAAAGTAACTGAAGAGAATGAGCTTTGAACCTGGCTTATAAAGGATCAAAGTCGGGGGAAAGCAGTTATTCACTGTTGCTTCACAAATATTTGACATCCTACTCTCAATTTTAAAAAGATGGCAAGCAAAATAAGCATGTTTCTTCTGGCTTCATAGTGCTTACAGTGTAGTAAGGGGAACTCATAATCAAATACACAAATATTCAATTAAACATTTAAGAATGTTTTAAAAAGAAAATAAAAAGAATATATAATAGAAGAAACTGATTTGGTCTACATAATGAAGAAAGTATTCCCAGGGGAACACTTGTATAAGCTGAGATGAGGAATTAACTGGGCAAAGGAGAAGGCAGGCTTAGAGTGGTTGAGACATGGGAAAATCAGACAAAAGGCCCTGAGTATGGAGGCAACACTAGAGAAACTGAAGAAAAGCTCTGTGTCGAAGCAACAAGAGCAAAAATGAGAGTGAAGAATAATCATTTGTTCCCTCATATTAATTTGATAAGCACCAACTATAGATTACATAACATGATAGGTACGAGGAATACCCGTATCCAGCAGACAAGGGAGTGAGGCTGGATTGGCGAAAAGAAGCCAGATCATGCAGGTTTTCTCATGCTACTTCAAGAAGTTCTGTTTTTAATTGGCAAGCAATGGGAAGCCGTTAAAAGACTTTAAGGTGAGAGTGAACTTATATTTGTATTTTAAGACACAAAAAGGCGAAGAATGAGTGAGGGTGGCCATGTCAGATGTAGAAGTCTATGAGGAGAAGCTAACGCAGCACCCTAGCAAGAGTTCATGGTGACTTTGTCTAGGGTAGTGACATCAGAGACAGTGGCAAGAAGATAATTCAGAACCTAGTCAGAAGGCAAAAATCAATGGTGATGGATTGGATGTAAAGGATGAAGCATGGGGAGGCATCAAGGATGACTCCCAGGTTTCTGGCTTCCATTATAATGGCTGTTAGTGCTGTTCTAGACATAAAAAGTACTGGAGAAGTGGTAGCTATTAATACCCCAATGTAAAACAAGATTTTGAAAGTTTTATTCAGTTGTGATAATGAAAACCCATTAATTTAGCCACACAATCATAGCCCCATTTCTGACCAATAACCAAACCAGGCATTGGTTTGACTGGGACTGTCAGTGTGTGTGCATCCATACAGCTCATTTCTCTATGCACAGCTAATTAGGATGAGGTTGGAATCTTCAGGACTGGCCTCATTAGCACATGCCCAAATCAACAGAGCTAACCAGGCCAGGGAGATAAAAAGAAACGCCTTCTTTGTGATGAAGATTACTTTCATGTGCAGTGGACTGTTTTCCAGAGCACATAAATACAGTTGAGAGACTATAATTGAGATCAACAAATAATTAGCGTACAGGAAGGAAGAGATGAAAGTGGAAAAGTAGTCTTGAGGAGCATGCACATTCTATTCTAACACAGAGATTTTGCATATTTCTCTGGCAAGGAAACTCTTCATTGTTATTCATAATTAATGAACATGTTATTATTTTCATTCACTTACAAACAAGGTTTTCACTTTTTTTTTCAATTAGTATTTTCAATTTAAACTTTGAACTAAGTATGCCTCATTAAGTAGAGCATATTTTGACTCAGCAGTGTTACCTGAGTTTCTCTGCCAATGTGCAGCAACATTCAGTGATATTTTGCCTTGGTAACTGTCCTGTTTTCACTATCCCAGCACATCCCTAAGGCCTCAGCTCGCAGACATGCTGGTTCTCCACACTGTCTGTGCCTCCATGTACAATGCTTTAAGCTGTATTTTCTAGGCCACCTAAGTCTAGAAAAGATCCACTTCTGAACAAGGGGAAAAAAACAAAGAAAATCCTTCCCTACACTGACCGTTTCTTCCTTGTCTCTCCCCAAGATTTTTGGTTACATTTTGTTTTGTTTCTTCTGACTATAAAATTAATATATTTTTAATGTGAAAAAAAATTAAGAATCCAGGAATTAAATAGAAAGTCAAACTTACCTACCAGACAGGAAGAATGTTAGCAGTTTGGGGCGTATGTATTTTTATAAATGTATTAGGCTACATGTACTGTTATGTATGTTTTTAACCTAATAAGATATGGTAGACATATTTATGTGTTACATGAAGTTCAAGCTGATTTTTAAATAGAGATTCCCGGTTCCCTCTGCTATAAATAAACCATTGTCTTAGTTTGGTTCTCTCAGATGCAGTCTTTTAAGGCAAGATTTCAGTGCAGTATTGCATCTGGATGGTGAGTCCAGGAAATTCTAGTAGGAATATGAGGAAGTGATAAAAGGAAGGGCAGGTAACTAATAAAAATTTTCTCCTAATCCAAAGACCATCGTGGATAATGAACTCGGTCCCACTGGGGGAACTCTGGGAGTCTAGAGAACAGGCTTCTTGGAGTTACTCTCCCTCAGGGCTGGAAAGCTGGGGCGTTATGCACTGGTTGAGGACTACTGGTGCAGAGCGATGAAGGGGCTGGTTGCGGTGCTGTTAATTTCTGGCACTTCTGAACCATGGTGAGCAGGTAAGCTCCTGAAGAAATCTCACACAATTGGCAGGTTTCAGGCTACACTGTGACGTTAAAGCTGAAGTTGATATGGGAAGAATACAATCATGCTTTATTTAATCATTCCCTTACTGATGGGCATTTATATTTGTCTCCAGTTTTCTTACTATTATAAATGACCACAATATCCTTATCCAAGACTATTTGTATGGCTGGGTGATTTTCATTACACAATTCTTATAAGTAAAATTAAAGAAAAATTTAATTTAAGACTACTCTGCAATAGAAAGATACAAACTCCTGACACATGCCACAATTTGGATAAATCTCCAGGAAATTATGCTGGATGCAAAAAGCCAACTTCCAAATTTATGTAATGTATGATAGCATTTATATAACATTGTTGAAATGACAAAGTTGTAAAAATGGAGAATAGATTAGTTGTTGCCAAGATTATAGGTGGGTTTGGAGGAGGGGAGGCAGGAGGGAAGTCAATATGGTTATAAAAGTGGTTCCTTTGGTGACTGAACTATGTGTCTTGACTGTGGTGGTGAATACATGAGCCTACAGAAGTGATAATAAAACATACACAGAACTAAATACACACACGTATAAATACATGATATTATCATTGGGGGAACTGGGGAAAGTGTACACAGGATCTTTCTATATCATCTCTTACAATTGCACATGAATCTACAATTTTCTCAAAATAAAAGTTTATTTTAAAAAAGCAGCATTTCTGTCTAGAATATAAAACACATATGCAAATATCAATGGTAATTTTTGACGGCTATTTGTGGTTATTTACTAACAATTATCTCATTTTTCTAACAATTTTTTATATCCTAAAATAATCACGATGATTCAAAAAACCATTTACATTATAAGTAGTGCCAACGGGTTACTTCATTGGTGGGTGTTGCTAATGTATTTCATGCCAAATAAATAAGAACGTTAAAATACTATAGAAAGTTCTTCCTTATACATCTTCAGGATAAAACAAGGAAAAGGAAATGAGGGTCAGCCATGAAAAGAAGTTTTAAAGAAATTATTTTGAAAGATGTTACTTTATTAAGTCAGTAGCTAAACAAAACAAAACAAAAACATTTCTCTTTGCCAAATACTCAACATGCATTGCCTCATTGACTCATCATGGCGCTATGAGATCAGTACTTTTATTACTATCACATTTTTGCTGCCAAGCAAAAAATTCCGTGGTGCTTGTTACAGACCAGAGATGTTCGACGTGTTTTACATGTATTCGCACATTAATTAGATAGCCCCCTTTTACAGATAGGGAACTGAGGAAGATTCTGTAATGAAGAACCCTGCGATCTGACTCCAGAGTGCTCTGCAGTATCTCCGGGAGCCCTAAGGCATAGAGCTTTTCAACCATCTACGCAAGGGCACACAGCTACCAGTGGTAAAAACCAGAGTTTGAACTCATATTCTTTCCTCTACACCAATCTTTATCAAATTGTGGCTGTTTGGATCACAAATATCTGAATTAATTTAAGTGACCTGCTTAGAAACCTGTGTCTTCTCCCTTCTTCTCAGCTCTATTGGACAAAACCCTTAGGTACCAAGACTTTAGAATCTGTATTTTCAGCAACCATTCTAGATTTTGATTCACATTAAAGTCAGAGTCCAATGGCATTACAGTACACAAAACTGGTTTCCTGTAAGTTTCAAATGAAATTTCTAGTATATTATGAGGTCATATATCATTATTCTTAAGATTCAATTTTTTTTCACAATTTAATATCTCTGAAATGGGACCACTTGTTATAACTGATGGTATCTTGCAATCACAGTAAAAATGTATTTATTTTTCCTTCTCAGTTGTATATAAAATAATGTTGTTTAGATTTGATAGAGTACGGAGGTTCATTGGATAATAAAATACCAAAGACATTGCTTATTAAGCACAGTTCTTTTCAGTCCTGGGTGACTGAGAAAAGGTGCCTGCCTCCATGTTACAAAAGAGAGGGCTGGACAGCATCCATCATACTTCTATTCACACACACTGTGGGGAATTTGCTCATCACTGTGGCTTAGAACAGATGAAACAGTGTGTGTGAAAACACTTTGAAAATAAATCATCATATCAATGGTGTGTATGTATGAATGTGTGTATATGCATAAGCTTGAAGTAAGATTATTGGAGAAAGCGAAGATAATTTGAGAATGCTCATTTCCAAAATTGGTACATGAGCAATGTGATAGGTATTATGATTCTCAATGTTACTCTTCTTCTTTCTCTAATAGCAAATATATCAATAAAAAGTGCTCATTAATGTCTGCTGTGTTCTAGGAAATTATTTAAGTGTTTATGTAGTTTATGTCATTTGAGCATCTGAGCAATCCTATGAAGTACTGTATTATTACTGTTGCTATTACCCCTATTTTACGGGAGAAGAAACTGAGTTGTTACAGAGATTAAACAAGATAACAAACGATATAATGAGAAAGTGGTAGACAGAGTATGAACAGAGGCAATCTGAAACAGGAACTTGCTTGCTGAAGTACATCTCATATGAAAATTTACTCTAGACTAACCTACATACCGTGACTCCTCATAACCAGGAAGGAGAAAGAGAGCAGAGAAGCCATGTTGCAACCAGTCACTGCAAAGGAAAGAAAAGGCGAGAGGACCATGTGGTCAGTATTTGTGTATGTATTTATTGTAGGTCCTTTACAAAATTACTTGATCTAAATATCTTCTTTTTTCAATTATGTGACTCTTCAAAATGCATTTGGTTATGTAATTTTCCTTTTCTCTCCTTTCTCCTAATGTGAACGATCTAGTTTGATCAGTTTCATTTTAAAATGTGTTATTCGTATCTATTCGTATCACCCCCCACCACTGTGACCTCATTGTTTATGTTTCTGTCTTAGACACTCCATCACCCTGTTCTTTGAGCCTCAGCCTGCATCTGACAGCCTGACACACCTCTTATTCTATCTGCATCTTGTGTACTGGATATAGAATCTGGACCTGTCCTCAGAACTGTGACATGAATGCAGGATTTGCAGTCCCATATCTCTCCTCTCCGCGTGCCTCTCCTTGCTGTTCCTTAGCCCCTTCCGGTAGGTCCAGGGTTGCTCAGTCTATTTTGCTAGGTCTTTGAAGACTGTGAGCTGGTAAAATGTTACCCCCAACTGTTAGAGACTAGTATGTTTTCCCTATAAGAGTTTTCATAGTTTGAAAGAAGACTAAATCGAGAAAGCAACATGGAGCTGAAGGAACGGACTGCTGAGTGAGGAACCGCAGGCCCTGGTGTGTGTGCCGATTCGAATGGATACCCCTGTCCAGGACCCTCAGATCCTCCTGAATTGGAAAGGCCTCTTGAGTACAGGCAAAAATCCCAGTCTCGTACAAGATATTGTCAAAAACTAAATGCAAAAGACAAGATGCATGTTTATTTTATTTAAAAATTATAACTGACACTGTGCTACTTATCTTTTCATTTACTTAATAATTGTTGTGTGTTTGTCACATACTAGCACTGTACCATATTTCATTTTGGGCTCATTAGCCCATTGTATTAATTTTGGAAATTAAGACATACAATTCAAAGCAGAAACAAAATAAGATAATAAAAATCAATAGTCCTCTCTGTTCAACACTGTTTCCAATTTTGAAAATGAATTTTTTCTCATTATTTTGTTCCATGTGTAAGAAGATAGTTTTTGCTGCCTAAAGTATTACCCAGAACTAAATAAGTTGTTTTTTATTTTTATAATTGTGTTTTATAATTCAGATCATGGGACTCTTTTAAGAATTAGCTTATTTAAGTGTACTCCATTCATGTATAGTAGATGGTTGGATCCCCCAAAATATTTACTACAACAAACTCTAGAAAGGAGTTAAAGCTTTGAATTTAGCTAGAGCTCATGTGATCTCCCTAGTGTAAAATTAAGCATAGTTCTCTAAATTAATACAATGTGGCTTAAAGACGAGATCCTATGCAGAACTATTCTCATGTATAATGATGACAGCTACCACAAAACAGGCAGAATTAGTCTCCTTTTCCTTAGTTTAACCATATAATGATTTTGTTGGCAGAAACATTAACGTTTGCCCTTTTATTTGAGAGAATAA
Organism: Camelus ferus; assembly: GCF_009834535.1. NCBI lineage: Eukaryota > Metazoa > Chordata > Mammalia > Artiodactyla > Camelidae > Camelus > Camelus ferus. Next base: position 49,031,632 of record NC_045701.1, read on the forward strand.
TCATTTTCTGTTAAACTAAGAACTACCAGAAAATTCTGTTGCAAATGCTTAAACTGATGTTTCATTTGCCTCAACTCCTCTTTTTTCTCAGCACATAGGAGATACTGTCTGTCAGTGAAATGTCATTGGTTTTATAACTGAAAGGTGGCATGGCTGCTTATTTGCTATATGTTCATTGAGTAAGGTCCATGGTAAATAGAGCTCTAAATCATGGGTTAATTCAGTAATCATTAATTCAGTAATCTCTGTAGAACATAGGTGAGCTGGAAGTTCTTCAATTTGTAAAAAGACAGTCTTTGCCATGGAGGAGGTTACAATATCGGCTGGGAAACAGACATGCAGACACCTAACTAAGCAGTTTAAAGGAATGTAAGTAATACAGGAAATCAAATATGAGCAAAGTCCTTAATTCGACTATTAAACTAAACAGCTTATGAAGAATAAACAGTACTTTAATATGCAGTTCAGGAGCAGTCCAGGGAGTTGATTTGTAAGCACAGTTAATGGTTCTTTAATGGTAATTGTATCTGCATTTCCAAAATTCCAAGGATATATTTAGTGATATAATACCAAAGATGAAGAGAAAACTAAGCTAAATAGGCAATAGGGAAACAATAATAAGCAAGTTAAGTTTTAGGATTCCATTTATATTTTGGTTCACTCAAATTGTTGTCAAGCAGAATTATTTGTTTCTCTCAGAAGACCCACATTTAGCCTACAGCACCCCCGTGAAACAGGTGATTAAAACGTTCATCCTGGATAACAGTAGTGCTATTAATCTGCAATCATCAATTATTTCACATACCGTACAGAAGCCCACAGTTACTAAACTGAGCCATAATTCTTAAATCACAATTCATTCAGGAAGATTTTGGTGCCTACTTTTTTAACACAATCTTATAAATGATCTTTCACAAAGGATGTAAAAATCAACACATATCTTTAATGGGCTAATTGTGCCTCACTGTGGTATTGAGTCTTTAAAAGCTTTTTAATAGTGAGAGAAATGATGACATTTTCATCTTAATTTGCAAATATAATTTCCATTCTAAATATTTTTGTTTCTAGCTTAAGTGCTTATTGACAGCAGAAATGTCCCCAAAACACTAATAGAGTATTTAACATAACTTCATTTATTGAAAGAAAATCCAAGGGAAAATAACATACAGCTATCTGAAGCTATTTAGCAGAAGGAAAATATCAAAAGGAAAAGTACGTTAAATCTAAACTTTGAGATCTAATATGTAACTAATATTTGATATGAATTTAATACAACGTATATTTAATTTAACATATACATTTAAATATACTGATGAGATTCAAGAAATAAAAATGGTATCCTGGAAATCCAGGACAACAATTAAAAGCCATATGAAAACAAACTGAAACTAATAAGCTAATCCCTATTTCATAGAGTTTCCCATCACTTTATTGAAAAATAAGAATACATTTTAGCTCACCTCATGGAAAATTAGTACAATTGAAATTAAATTCAATCAGTTGTAAATATTCCCTTAAGAAAACTATTTCAGTTTCTACCCAGAGTTTAACCCTTGCCTTATTCAAAAGTTTTCATTCCAGTTCCTTAATTCCAGTATACTTCAATGTGGGTTCAGTGTAATGAAATCACCACTCATAATTTATTAAGCTTTATATTAATAATGTCAATAAAGTAGTCCATATACAAATATATGGAATATTTATCTCTCCCTAACGTTGTTTCCAGAGATAAACATATGATGGATTGATTCTGAATTGGCATATGCCACATTAAAATTTCAAGTCTTTTAAGTCTTATGTTTCTATGTAATAACATATATATTTACTTATAAATATTATGGATACTCAGCAGAGAACTTTTAATACCAGATTTGAAAAAAGTTCCGATCACTCTGTGGTAGTTTTTCTCCTAAGTCAAAGTAGAAAATGCCAGAGACATTGCTTTTTAAAAACAAGCACTAAGAAAACTAATTAAACTAGTTAGCCACAAAGGGAACATTGTAGGTAAGGAAATAGCTCGGGATTGAACCCTATGATTTTATTGTTTTCACAGAAAATGCAATAACTCCTCATTGACATCAACTACCCAGTTGCAAGAAGAGTGTACTTTCTGCTTTGTTGAGATGCAGACAAAGCAATTAGTAAGTAGTCATCAACTAAGAAGAAAATGAATTTAGAATAAAATTTTTCAGTTTAAATGTCTGTTGAGAGGCTCTGATCTTTGAAAGGCACATTAAAAAAAAGTTTTTGATAAAGAACATGCATTCAATAGAATCCTTTGAAATCATTCTATCAAACTCAGACTACGTAGTCTGTCTTCATTTTTCAAATCACTGATCAAGACAAACAAAAATAGATCATGAAAAACACCACAGCCAGTTTCATACAGTCATAAGTATAGAACTAAAGTAATTAACTGTTCATCAAATTATACATTTTGACAGATAAGTTTATTATAAAGTCTTTAAAATAAAAGTGCATGGTTGGTGAAAAGTTAGTACAGTTGTCATTCATAATTTTGTCATGTTTAAAATATAAAAGTAAAGAATGGGATTATTTTTACCATTGGTGACGTGATAGAACTGACTAGCTGGTTTGTAATTCTCATTATTGTAATCATCACAGTTCACTGCCGTGCCACAGTTGATGCTGTGGTGTAGGTGAAATGGAGTACCATTAGTGTAGCCTATTACATGATGTTGTGGTGCACCATGCATCCTTCAAATCTTTTAAAGAAAATTTAATGGCAGGCCAAACTTCTAACCTACTAAGTGCTATGAATCACATAAAACCAGAAAACATTTTGATCCAGGGATACATGGCATATTGTAATTCACGATGGAACTAAAAAATAGGTAGCAGGAAAAAAAACCAAAAAAACAAAACAAAGAAAGCAGGCCTAGGTATGTATATAATGCATGTAAAAGAAGACAGATTTTTAAAAAGTACAAAATAAAAGTTACGTTATTTTTAAATAACGTGTATTCAATGACTGTTTAATATAAATCCTACAAGTACAATGGGACTATTATTACTATTGAAAAGTAATAACATTGGGCATGATTTGACACTTCTGGAAACAGTGAATTTCAATAACAAAGATGCCATTGGTTTTAGGATGCATTATTATTTTATATATCACTACATAGAAATGCTGCTAATTGTAATTAAAATAGGCCTGATTGCAGGGATGTTAAAATGTGGAAAAACAACCATCTTTGAACTAATGAAACAGAGTAATGCTTCTAATTAATCAGGATCAACTACTGGCAATAGGAGATTACATGGTATAATCTTTCTCCCAGGAAATTAAAAGCTCCGTTGCCTGACGCTTTCCAATGAGAGAACAACAACCAAATATCGGCATCAACTACACTTAAAATGTGTTATCAAAAAGGAAAAGGGGAAATATTTTGGAGAGTTCAACTCATAAATACAAAAAATATTAGGAAAAGGAAGGCAGTTTGTAAACAGGTAAGTGCTTTAAAATAGTCATTATTGTCACTACTATTAAAGAAGAGAATACTTAACACAATTTACATTTCACTTATTGCGAACCTTTTAAAATTTCTGCATTTTTACCCATTGACTTTGAATTAAAGCAACTGAACAGTTGATCTGGAGTGAAAGAAAAACATTGATTCTGGTTTGTTGCTTTATGTAAGTGATTCAGAACCCACTTGAGTTATGTATTTTAATTCGTTATCATATCAATAAATCTGATTGCTTTGCAGTTCTTCTCGGGACCCTTTGTTCTCGGCACTTATCTGCAATTTCTCAAATATTTAACCAATATTACTGTTTGAAGTACCAGCCAGTTCTCACTAACTTCTGAAGCCTTGTGTATTCTTACTGTGTGAAAAATTATAGAAAGACTTTAGTATTTTATGAATGTTTAATGGTAGGATTGACTCTTTTGCTTACAATCATTTCTTTGTCCAGGGTAACTTAGGATAAAAGAAATCTTAATTATTTTCTCGGCAAGGACACATATATATCCAAATATTCTGAATGTAGCTTTTTTGGGGGGTTTTGTTTTTTGGAAAAGCCTCGTTCAAATAAAATTAAAGATCAAGGAAAGAAGGTGGCAATGAGTTAAGCCTCTCTTTTGATCTAGAACATTTTTATTGATATTATCAGAAATGAGTGTGCAGAAAATCAATTTAAAAAGATGATCCACTACTATGGGATAGTGGAGAGAAGTGGTTAGTTGTCACACAAATAGGAAGTCAGGATGAAGGGAGATTTAGCAAATATTAAGCTAAGTGCCTCAAATACTGTTTACTTAAATCTCTTTGGTTTGATAGGATAAATGGGTGATTGTAATTTTGAAAAGTTTTCAATATGCTTGACTTGTTCAGATAAGTTATAAAATTTATTTATTTACTCTGTTTAAATTTAAAGAACTTGGTTTAGCTCAATTCTATCACTACCTGGATATTCAGTCTGGTTCCTTCTTCAACTATGAAAATAAACATTAAATTCCAAGTTCCTATTTGTTTCATATGTTACTTTCAAAAGTTTGACTTTTTTTTTTAACATGTATTACAAATAAGAGAGAGTGCATCAGGGAGTTTCTATTAAAATTTCTTCCTGTAGACATTAAAGTATATGAAGCACTGAAGATTTATCCCATAATTGATAAATTGTATAACTAGTCTCATTTTGGTAGTAAGTGAACACTGTTCAACAAACACACATACCGCTTTTCATACCTTACCTGGAAAGAGGCTTTATTGAACATAGCTGTAAAATTACCTTTTAAGTTGAATTACTTAATTTGCACAAACATTTCTACAGAATTTTTTAAAAAAATCAAGCTTTGTCATTTTCTACTACATTTTGTTGTGCTTTTTATATTAATATTTGCAAATGTTATAATTTAATACTTATATCCCAATTACTTGCATAATCAGTTTTTTTTAATCCTGGGGTGTTGAAAGAACATATAATAATAATAATAATAATAATAATAATAATCTTCTTTAGACAAAAGTCTTGTTAAATGAAGTTAAAAGCTGAGATAATTTAAGGAAAAAGGTCTTCAAATTTTCATAACCAACAGGTTTAAGTGAAATTTACAATGCATTGGAAAACTGGCTGGTTAAAGGTATGATTTGTCCTCAGGTAGCTCAAAATCATTTTTACAGGTTTTTTTTTTTTTTTTTGTAAAAGTGTTTTTTAATCTTGGTAAAATAATAAAATAATATTTCACAACTTGCAGAGTCTGACTAAAGGGCAGAGGCATATTCCCCTCAGTGTTTAGAATAAAGCCAGATTTTTCAGGCCCAGTTCCGCTGTAGAGTTTGTATGCACTGCAATCAAACATATTTTCTTGTTCCCTCTAAAGCTAGGGCCAATTTCATTTCAAATGGAGGTTAGAGTGAAAAATCATTCTTCTGTTTTACCACCTTCTGCGCTAAGTATATCTTAACAACCTTTTGCTCTGGTTGACCCATTTAATAACCTGGAAGAATAAAAGTGTCGCTCCCATGTCTGGTCTCAATGGAAGTTATTTTCTAATGGACAATAAGCCGAAAGGCCATGGCTGTCTAGGAGGTCAAACAACAAATATCTCGTCTGCATGGGCTTACGCAGCAGCTTCTGTCCTTTCTTCTTCAGAAGCGGCTTTGTTGTCTTGCCTGTAATTTGCACATTTAGGCTCTGTAGTTTGTTTATAAAATAGTTTTACACAAACCACTCTTAGCAGTGCAAGCTTCTGAGCTGAAAATTATTCAGGCTTGTTTCATTGAAGGCACTTGGTTTCCATGGCAATTTATAAAAGATGGTGGTTTGGTTTCTTCGTTGGAACAGATGACTTAGTTTGGGTGTTCGAGTGGCCGCAAGCAAACTCCGATAAGCCTGTGTAATATGTAAGCCCAGGTATACCATCCTGGATAGCAGTGCATGCAAAAAGAGAGCATACAGTTATCTAGCTTAGCCGTGGGAGGAAAACAAATAATAATAATGAAGGCAGGGTGGGGATAAGGTGGGGAGGACCATGAGTGTTTTAAATAATTCTGAGTTCGGGTTATTGTCAAGGAAGGGTAACAACCAAAGGTAAAAGGGCCTACATTTATTTAATTCTCTATGCAAAACCTTCTCGAAAGGAAAATAAATGCCAGCTCTTCACGTACCCTGTTTACAGTGAGGTTTTTGTTGGCAGGCCATTAGGTTTCCATGGTAACAAGCAAACTATTCATTTGAAACAAAACCAGCCATGACTTTGTGCTTTGACAAGGATTTCTATAGCTCTTTTTTTTTTTTCCTCGAGTTCAACCAGATGACCAGATGACGCTGTAATCTTTTTAGCCACAAAAGCACCTGAAGGTCTCTTCTCTACTCAGGTCAAGATTTTCTTTTCTATGTAGTGCGGAATAAGTTATACTTCCATGATGTCTTTTTATCCCCAGTGCTTAAAAAAATTTGTTTTTATTATTTTATTTTTGAGTCAGTAGTCAGTGGAGGAATCTTTGGTAGTTTGTTTTTTCAGTGTCCATTTACAAAGACTCTTTTCTTCATGCCAGTGCCTGGTGAATCTTTATAGCCTCTGCCAGGGTAAGGTCACCTTCGAGGACTTAAAATAGAGATGAGGACGATAACCGGAAAAAGCCATATATGTACTAAAATTCCAACAGCACCATCAACGGAATCTAAAGACAAGGAAAGTGAATGCCAAGGGAAGGAAAAAAAGGGAGAATAAGTATTCCATGCAGCTACCAATACAACTTTGGTGAACTAATAAAACAATTTTAGTATATGGAAGACATTTTTGGAGAACATTTGTTTTTTGGTTTGTTTTATCAACTTCATTTCCAAGACAAGTGAAAAGAAAAATAACTTGAAGATATGGTGATGTATTTGATAAAATTAATAATATCTGCAGATTGATTATTAAACTGATATAATATGCTGTGAAAACTTGTTCGGAAGATACTTACGTGAGTTGGTGTCTAAGCTCAACCTCAGAGTTCTGCTAGTCACATGAAGGCATGCACACAGAGAAAATTCTCAGAAATCTAGAAGTTTAGCTTCTTTTATTTTTTAAAAATTTTTCTTAAGCTTTCAGAAATGTTCAAGCTTAAAGACCACCAAGAGAAAAACTACTCTTTATGAAAACTAGGAAAGGATTGTTATGTGTAGAGAAATTAACTGCTGCAAACAGAGGGTTATATATGTTTAGATCAGTCAACTATCTTTAAATTGGGTAAACAGTTTTCTCTGTAGTGTGATTTTTGGAAGTGCTATGAAGTCCATTTTAACTAAAAAATCTCTTCTACCAATCTGCCTTACGATTCCTACTACAGCTGGTACTTCCAGTGAAGCTTCACGTGCAGATGCTACCTCCTAGAGCCGATAGCTTACCGAGGAGGGCTAGTAACACAGGCAAGCCAGTAATTCCTTACCCTGGCTTAAATTACAAAATGGCTCTCAACTAGGACTGAGCTGGGTTTTGAAAATAAGAGACAAACAATCTCAGCTTTGGTAGTGTGGGCATGAGTACCACATTTACTGCCTGCAAGGGCTGGGAGCCTGAGCAGTTAGGATGAGGCTTCTGGCCTCCAGGATGGTTTGTACTTAGACATTAACATAAGTTTAATATTCATCAAAACGAACTTAATAAATGACAGTTAAATACATACAACTGTAACACAGTACTTTCTCATACCAACGAAAATATTTGTGTTCAGTTAGAGTTACTTGTTTCCTGTGATTTCCAGACGCTAAATAAAAATACCTCCAATAAGTATATATAGTATTTAAAACAGCCACACGGTTTTCTGGATTTAGTAGTTTAAGAGAAGAAAACTGATTATGAAACTGTTCTACTGTGTAATAATAAAGTGCCTAAGGGTTTTCACAGTCATTTTACTGTGACTACTCTTACCATTCTGCTTCCTCCCTTTCTTGGGAGTAAATTATGTTCTCTTGCTTTTCTCATTTTGAAAGTTTAATTCAATTTATAATAGTTTTCAGTGATTTAATTGTCAAAATGTAAGAAGACTGGTGAATAAGACAGTGACTATCTTCAGCTAACATAATGTTACTGTCACTAATTCACGTTGTGAAATTCAAAAGAAATCCCTTTCTCCTCTAAGGAGAATGCATGTTTTTCTGTGCATGAGACAAGCCTACTTCATTTGGGTATAGCCCCTGGTTTTCTACAGCAACATTAGCCAGACACAGGAGGATATTTTTCCTAAATTTGTTACTTGAAACGCTAAGTGTAATGACAACAAGGTGAAAACTATGAGCAAAATGGCTCATTGTTATACACAATCTTAGTTTTTGTCTTCTAACAATGTTAAAAAATGAAGTCAATTTTGTTCGTACGAGCAATCACTGGGTAGTTGAACAGATTTGAATTTCAGCATCCAGACTAATACGATTTCTCACTAAAAATACTGAATTACAAAAACTCTGATTTGCTCTAGCCTTATACACAATGGATTTTCATGCTCTTTTTATAAGTGATAAATAATTGATGAGTCTTTTGTGTAAATTTAGTTTGATTGATACCTCTTTCTATGACCACAAAATTAAAGATTCCAGATGGGCCTATGAAAGTCCTTCAATTGGAAGAATTTTTCATGGGAATGATTTTAGATTTCTTACCTTCACCTGAATAATATAGTGAGGATTTTAAGAAGCCCATCACATAATTCTGATGCTTTCTGCATTACTTATAATTTTTTTTATCTATACCCCTCTTCTATTAAAAAATGGATTTGTGGTGGAAAAAATGCAATGTGAAGATATCATTAAACCATAATATTCACACCAGAATAAAAAGTGAAACCAAATTATTAAACAAGATTGTGATGCAGGTAAAAGGAAATTAATTATACCAGAAAAAAAATATTAGGCTGCTCCATTACTTAACATATATGCTAAACTAAGACTTTTCACAATATTGAATCTATTAAAATGGTTGGCAGAAGTTAGACCTAGGAAACACAGTCATAAACTTGGGAGAATAAAAACAGCTATAGCTCTATAAATGTGCTGAGTATATAGATTAGCCAAAATTTTTTTAACACTACATTAAAAAATATATTTTTATTGAAGTATAGTCAGTTTACAATATTGTGTCCAAATATTTTAATAAAGTAAAAAATAATCCACTGAAATTAATAATATAAATTTAAAATATTTTAAAATCTTAATTAAAAATCAAAGTGTGCTTGCTTTACATAGACCTAAATCAAAATTACTTTTTTTAAATCTTAGGTCAAATAACTAAGGTCAAATGCCTACTATCAAACTTAATACTTTGATTTTAAAATACATTCAAAATGTTAGGGTCTCATGCACATGAGAAATTTCTAAATAAACAAACTAAAAATAAATTAGTTTTAAAAATTAGACCACATTAGTTTAATAGTCATTACATTAAACTCACATCAAACCAATCCAAGAAGAGACACTTACTCTTAGTCGTTAGGTCTTGTTTTGCACATTCTCCTTCTGCAATTGACACATCATCAATGGCAATGTCACCTTCTATGCCAGGACCTCGAATACCTTCAAAAATGAGCTACAAATATGAATGAAACAAACCTAAATGTAGAGCTTTGACTTGCAGATGAATTTTTATAGAGACTGAGGAGTCAAACCTAAAATTGACAATAATCCTGGCATCATTTATTACTGACAGTCTTCAGAACTGTTACCTACAAAAAACATAAACTCTCTTAACAAAACCAATAAAAGGATTTTTTATAGTTTTCCACCTCAGAATCTCTGTGTTGATTTTAAAACAAAACTAAGCCTAATTGTATAATAACAATAAAAACAACCACAGTTACAAATGCTATCACTTTTTGTTTTCAATATAAGGAAATTTTTTTCTCTGAAATATTTGCCTGCAGTAGATTCCCTCCAAAGTTCTCTAAACAGATCTCATAACACTGGTTTTCTAGTAATATTTTAGGGAATGAATCAGTGCTGGGATCTTTGCAATAGTCTTATGTTTATTGAAGCCCAGAACAAGGATTTACCATCTCTGTGAAATTGATCTCTTGTAAATACAGTGAATAAATTTATCACATATTCCCCCTATATGCTATGATTTACCTCTATTTTTTCACTTTTGACATTTTATTTTTAAACACTTGAAGATATTTCTGAGTTTACTTATGTTGAGTGTCTTGAGGCAGACCTTTGAATTTCCAATATCTAAAACAGTGTTTGACACTAAGGCTCAATACATTAGTGTTGAAAGAATAGATAAATGAAATCAATCTCCATTTATTATCTATTATTAAATTCTGGAATCAAGGGCAATATAAAGACAATTAGCAAATTTAACTTTCATTTTTGCAGAAATAAGACTCTTCTAAAATTTTCTGACTCACCACACAATTATTCTTTGCTTCTAGTAAAACTTTTTAATCCTAATACTAAAAAGTAACCTATGCGTTTAGTCATTATATTCCCAGAAAATTTTCTACATACCAAATGAAATACCTAGTTTGGTCTTCCCAAAGAAAAGATAGCTTAATAAAGAGCTGTTTTCAACATCAAGCTAATATGTGCACTTTAATACAATTTCTAGTTTTATTTTATTGCAACAAATTAGTGTAAAAGTTTACTTTTATCAATGCCAAAATTTTTGTTTGTTTTTGTCATGTCTTTATTAAAGTATCTGACTATGACTCCTTAAAGACAATTTTGTGGTGACTGTCAGAGAACTTAGGCTACCTTTGTGAAGCGGATCCAGTGTTCTCTGATACACTACCCTAATTTAATCAATTGAAATCTCTACATAGGAGAGTAGAGGCATTATTTACCAACTTTTGCATTGAGTCCTTTTCCCAACTTAAATATAGTCCTTAGGAATAAGAATAATTTTCATTATTTGATAAGAGAAAAAGGTTTGAGAAGCACTTATTATTATATTTAATTTGTGTAGAGGGTTTCCTGCTTACCTATGTTGAGATAAGTATGTTAATAGTCTCCAAATCCATATCTTTGAAAAGTATCCAGTATGTCTTATATCACTGAAGCCAAAATTAAATGGCAGGCCAGAGTTAAAACATTTAGAATCAAGTTGGCAGAATATGAATTCTCAATCCTCAGGCTCAGCAGTGAGGTGTCATTTTGGCTGCCTGTAAATAACAACTTGGATTTGACTTAGGGTGGTGTTTGGGAAGGTATCTGGGTAGCGGCTAAAAAGCTCTCCGAGGCCTATTTAAATTACAAGAGAGAGGATTTTTAAAAAATCAATAGTATAAAAATTTAAAAGCACTGAATACGGAAAAGGAGAACTCACTTTAATGCTGCAGAATATTCCATGTTATGGAAACTAGGTAATTTATTTAACTAGTACTATTGTTAGATATTAAAATTATTTTCAGCTATTCTTAACAAGGCTGAGATGAATACATTTCATATAACTATTATACACAATTATGTGGAGCACATAGTTCTTTTAAGGTCACCATCAATTGCTCCTATTAGCACCCTAGCTGTGAGAAGACATTGCCTTTTCCTAACCGTGGGTTTTTAAGTATTTTGGGTTTTTCCTTTCTTTGATATGTGCTGCTTACCTGGTAGAGAATCAATGTTAAGAGTAAATCAATGGTTATTCCCACCCCCTTCTTAGTTTCAGTCATGTGATGCTGAGTCTTCTCTCCTGAAGATAACAACATGAATGGAATGTTATCTTACGGAGAAAGTCAGAACTCAAAGAGTCATGCTGATATGAGTCTGATTCCATAAAATCAAGTATTTTCCACATTGCCCACAAGACTAATACTTTATTGAAGAAAAGTGGGGCACTGTCATCACAAGTTTTTTTTTTATGCAGGTATTTTAAAGGACTAAATGGAAGAAAATGTAGGTATCTGCCTCCCAGTCAAGTTTTGATTCTGGAGTGAAGGAGGAAGAAGAATGTATTAGTCAGGAAAATTTTGGTGTGGTAAAGCAGGAAGTTCCTCAGCCACCTAGGGTTTTAATTTTAAAAGACAGAGTGGAAAGAGAAAGAGAGCAGACACGGCAGGTACAGTAGGATACAGGGATTGCAACGTAGCTATGGCAAAGCTAAGGGGACTACACTCCAGTATGATCTGTGTGGGAAGTGAGATGTTGCTGAAAAGGCTAATAAAGGTAGATTAGAATGTTCTGCACCTGCTCACACTTGACATTTAAACAGATGAAGCTGAAGTCATAATCCTTGCCTTGGGAAGGATGCTGGAAACACAGGCTTGAGACATGGGTTTTTCCATCTTAGCTATGTAGAAGTGAGTAGATAATAAAGTTGTCCAGTTTTTCATATTAAAGTACACAATTATTTTCACTTACTAAGTTCCCGTTACCTGGAGGTAGGTGTCAATATAAAGTAATGGAATTATTTTTTAAAAATCAAAATTACAATGTATAAATCATCAAAATCATCCCTGAACTTTTCAAAGCTGCTTTCCCTGGAATGATCCCACCATTGCTCAAAGCATTTCAAAACTTCTGTTACTGACTTTAAAGTATTAAACACTCCTACTTCTCCTATGAATTTTCTTTTTCTTCCCTTCTTTCTCCCTGTGCAGCTTGATCAAAAACACAAGGTTGAACCTAGGCTTGCGCTAAAAACAAAAGTCCCAAAGCAGAGAGGTTGTGAACGATGCAACCATCCTTTTTCTGTGGTCAGATTGAGAGGGGATGTTGGGGAGCCTTTTGTGGTAAACATCAGAGAGCAGACTGACAGATGTCATTTAGTACATGTGCTGCCTGCCCACTGGCAATGGGTTGACTGTGTGTCATTGGCTGAACAGCAGAAATACAAATCAACAAAAGTTGAAATGTCTTATTTCCAGAGGGCTACCTCAATCTAGAACATTATTTTATATGAGTCCTTTATTCCTTGGGGATCCTGAATGAATTAAGTGTTACAGTAATAAAAGCTGGCTGACTTGAAAATATATTATTTACATTTATCAGCACACCTATAGATAATACAGTCTGTCACTGAATAAAGGAAGTTGATTTCTTTCCATGCAAGCATAGTAGTGTTTTAGTGACCGTGTGGAAGTAAATCAGAGAATTAGTAGTAGTTATTACTGGGCTGATAAAAGTAACTTCTGACAATCAAACTCTTGGTACAGTTATAATTGGTGCTTTTAATATTTATTAGTGGTTTTGTTCTGATCGTAGGGAATGCAATCCATAGGCTAGAGAAATACTGTTGTCTTCCTTAGGGTCCTGTCTGAACATAAAGAAAGAAAAAGGTACCGTGCAGTGTGTTTGTTTCCTTTCCGTTTCCATAGCAGTTTTGCTATTAAGAACATATATATTTTTTAAAACTGATTTGACTCTCACAAAGAAATATTTATTGCATTGTTCTGTTTATGCTCTGAACTCTCACTACAATGCCACCTGAATTATAGTAATACAATTTAATAGGTTCTAACAGAGTTATAAATGGCTTCTAGACTAAGATTGAGAAGGATACTTTCTCCTTCATATTGTTTTTCATTTTGAGGTAGATAAAAGAAATAAAATGCATAGGTATTAAATTAAATAATGTACACTGGCCAAACTTTCAACTGCTTTTAAAAATAAAACCCTTATGACAAGTATCTTTTTTCTCAAATATAAAGATGAGAAATTTTAACAGTCCATTATAATATGATGTATCTCAACTTGGAAGATGTGATCTGTACGCAGTGAAGAAAATCTGAGTTACAATCACTTAGAGAAGACATACTCTCTAGCTTAGTAGGTTAAATTATGTCCTTTTTATGAAGTAGCATCATGATTCTGGCTACTATTACATTACAAGGATAAGACTATGTTCCTTTTCCTCTTCAATACTTTTGAAATGCATTTGGTTTAATTGCCTTGAAGAAGGAATTAATGGCATGTAGATTCTGGGGGAGAAAATGTTGAAGCTTAGGTCTCCTAAAAGAGGGTTCAAATTAAGCAAAACCTGTTCTTCACACACAGTCACACTGGTCTTTTTTAAAACAGTTTTCCTTAACTGAAATGACAAGTTTAAAATTTTAGTGTTTTCACAATGTGTACATGCAATTCAGCAAACTTAATATGCAAGAAATACTGTATAATCAGAAAATTAATTCCTGGTGGGTAAATTCAAGTGGGAGTTTAAAAAAATGTATATAAAATTTCTGTATCAGAATTACACCACACAAAATCATTTAATTCGTCAATTGACTGTTACCTACATTTATTATAATGTTTTAAAGCATATAGATATAGATGCCAACATAGAGATACAGATGGTGCTATTAAAGCTTTTGTTTAGATATAATTTCTCAGGAAGGGAGGAAGAGCTACATGCAGCACTAATGAGTAAAACTAGACAGGGAGTCAGATTCTGCTGTTCTGATGATCTGACTTCAACATTAATGGTGCCTTCTGCAAACGTTTTTCCTGTGACAAGAGCTATATCGCTTCTAATCATTACTGCTAAGGCAAACTCAAAGCTTCAGAATGCTGTCTGAAAACTGACAGTGTACATCACTTGGAAAAACTTCAGGATGTGAATAAATTTAAAAATAGCTATCACCATTAATAATTTTACCTTTATTTTGTTACTGGTTCAGCAAATACCTGAACTATCCTTAACCAGCACAGAAGAGATCTGAGGAGAGGCAACATAATAAGCCAGGTTGGTAGCCCAGGTTTTTCCCTCTGGGGAAGCTATACAAATATTAACATTGAGTTTAACTTCATAAGACTCTGCCAGTCCAACTTGCTGAATAAATGTCAGTTGGTTGTCAAAGCTTCTAATCTGAAATAATAACATGAGATATTAACTGTTGGCAAAAACAGAAAGAAATAGATTGCATTGTGAACTGCAACTTGAAACTGTTTTTTAATAGTTATTTCAGCAGCCATCATTGTATCTATGTAATTACCTTGCAATTTGGCTTAAAATGCCAGACGTGTATCTACACGAGCATGCAATGTCTCCTAAGAAGGACAGTATTTTCCAGATTATTATTATTCTTAGATAGACATAAAGGCAGCATGATGAAATAAGAGCACTAGGATCTCTTTCGCAATCCCTATTTAATGTTAAGGATTTATGTGATTTAAAATGAATTGTCTTAAAACCTACTTCCAAATCTTTAAATGAGGATATAAGAACAGAAGATCTCTAGAATTCTTTTCACCTATAACTAAGAAAATGTAAAGACAGTCTCATAATATCTCCATACTTTTTCCCCAGAAAACATTTGGAATGTACTGTGAAAGAAGTAAAGCATTAAAAAGGATAGTTAAATATTTTCCTTGGTGTAAGATATAAAATAGAATTGACATTCTAAGACTATTACTATCTTCATTTTACTTTTTTGAAAAATTTTCTCTAATCCTTCCAAAGTCAACAAATATATTTTCATCACAAGTACTGATTATGCTAAATTAATTCTAGAAAAAGAGCCCCAAAAGAAATTTCAGCAGGAGAAAACTTCTATCTGCCTGGAAAAGTACTGCACATTAACTTTAGTTTCAGCTAAGCAAACTACTTGGACACACCTAGAAAAAGGACTTTACAAGTGGTTATTTTGTAAAGGTTTTATGGATCAAGCTAATTTAAGGGTATGCAACCCCAAACAAATAAAACAACATAAGTTGTGTCAATGTAACAGAAGCTCAAAATCACTTATATCTCGTTTAAAATTCCAAGAGGTAAGAGACATCCTTTCAACTTGATTGGAGATATCCTAGAATGCCACAAATCTACATCTGAGTCATATTAAAAGTTCTCACAACTTAATTTATATGGTAATATGTTCCATACAGTTTTTGCCGTGCTTTCCTGGCAGGCATCACATACCAAAGCAAGAGTTTTGAAAAGCTAGATGGGTTATAGATGATTTTTGAGGGAAAAATGCTTCGTTGGAAAAAAGTTCAAAACCACAAGAAACTTAAAAACAAATTCAAACTTAAAAAATATGGGGTAGGATGATGCAGTTATGTTTCGTGTTTCATGTTTCCTTGAACAATCAAGATTTATGATATAAGAGAAGGACCTTAGCCAGTGGACCCAGAAATACCTCAGAGAAAAAGAACCTAGAGAACCAAAATAAAAATATGATTTTATTTATCTTCATTTTCCACTGGTAATTTAAATAGCTCAGAAATGCACTGATTCAAAATCTTCATTTTTTTGATTGGCTTCCAGTCAACATAGAGGAACAGGAACCGGATTTATTGTACCATCTGAAACAACCAAATAACTGGACAAAGTATATAAAACAATGGTATTCCGGACACTAGACATCAGGTAATGTAGAACAGCAAATTCTGAGTAAAAGAAATCAAACAAGGTGAGTCCAACAACTGGCCTAAACAGAATTTATAGGCTGTGGTGCAAGCAGAACAAAGGTAGAGCCTGGCAGAAAATCCAGGTTGAAGACATGGAGCTGAAAGTCTGAGTCCACGGCAGTGAGAGGATGCAGATTACATACCAGCAAAGAGACTGGCTGCAGAGGGACCCCCTCAAGTAGTCAGCGAAGTCCTGTTCGGGACACAGATGTGAGCAAACTACTCAAGACTTGGGAAAGCCTCAGAATGATGCATTTAAGGTAACAGTGCTCACTGCACAGAGGACTTGGGAAACCTCCTAATTCATAGGGCACTGGGTCGAGTACTCAGAAGACTCTTGTCTCAGCATTAAGAAATTGGCCTGATACCAAACACTGTTCTAGTCTCACCTAACAAATCTTAAAAGCAAGAACAAAGATTATCAAACTGTTTCCAAATAACTGAACTACATCTACAATAAAGCTTATGAATATTTATAGAATACAAAAATATCTGGCACCTATCGAGCTACAATTCACAATCTCTGACACCCAGTCAAGACTACCGGACACGTAAAGAAGCAGGAAAGCAATGACTTGTCATGAGGAGAAAACATCAGGCGGTCAAAACCAACCAAGAACGGCACAGATGGCATCATTAGCAATGACACTAGACAGTTACTAGAACTATATTTCAAAACATGAAATTACGATGGAAAGTATTTTTTGAAGACTCAAATTGAACTTACAGAGATGGAAAGTATAATGGCTATAATGAGAAATACACTGAGTAGGACTGAAAGCAGACTAGACATTGCAAAAGAAATGATTAGTGAATGTGAAGACAGTAGGTTATTCTATTAATGGTGGTTCCCAATTTCCTTACCACTTTATGCAAATTTCTCAAGAGCGGGCATTCCACTGGACTTGACCTGCTTTCCAATTTGAGAATCACTGTCTTCAAATGCTGTGGGCACCAAACTTCCTTGGATCTCCTTCCTTATAACTCTAAAATGTACTATTTAGAACCAAGCTCCTCTTCCACAGTTCATGTTAATGACTGGTTAGTGTTCTGCGTGGTTCCAGTCTTTAATCACCATTCAGGTATGTATATTTTTCCTTGGAAATGCAATCACTCCCACAGTTTTAGGTAGCACGTACAGCCTGATGACTCACAAATATGTGTGTCCCTAAAGCTTCAGAAAAACATATACAACAACCTTCTGCACATCTTCAGAAGAATATCCCGTAGGCATTTTATATTAACATGTCCAAAACAGAAGTAACCGTAAGCATCCCTGAAGCTTGTCTCTTTTCCTCTTCCTGTTATTTAAGGTAATGGGTAAGGTAACAGGCATTACTCAAGACTCCCTAGTTAGAAACTTCTTAGTCATTATGGCTGCTTCCCAAATTCTCAACCTAAAAATGTTCTGCTAGTTTTTATACCTAAGTACATCTTGAGATCATCCTCTTATCTTTATACTGCATCCCTAGTTTGTCCCTTCAGTATCTTTTACGTGGATTTTTCGCCAGTGTCTTAACTGGTTTGCTGGCCCAATTCTACCTCCTTGAATCAGTCTTCTATACAACAACCCAAGGGATGTATCATGTCATCCCCTGGGTAAAATCTTCCGATGACTCCCCACTGCCTATGCTCTTGAGGCTCCTTAACCTCACCTCACACCAGTCTCTGGTTTATTGTCGTGTACCAAATTCCAGATAAGCGTCTTTCTACTTCTTTGACAAATCCTGTGATGTGTGACCTCCACGGCTTTGTTTACTCTGAACTCTGCTGCAATATTAATATTAGCCCTTTTCCTGTTTTGCAGTCCCTGTCTTCAGTTCATGTTTCACCCCATAGAATGAGCTTTTCTTGACTCCCCTTCATACTCTTCCTGTTGGTTAGGTGTGCTCAGAGAACCTTGTGCGTTTTTCTGTTACTGCAATTATTGCGTATGTGATGTATGTGTTCAGATGTGTATCCCCACCAATCTGAGGAAAACAATCACTATTAAGTCGTCACGCCTAGCAACGTACCTGGAACACAGTACTAGCTTAGTGGGTATTTACTGAACTGTTCGTGACAAGAAATGATTGTCCTGAAAGTACTCAATAAATATGTACTAAATAGATGTCTATGGCAATAAGAGATTATCCTGAAGGAAACATTAATATAACTGTTCCCTTAAATCCTTATTGTATATGTATTTGATTTAATAATTTTATGTTGGTGAGGCAGTGACACAGGAAGCAAAAATACGGCCAGAAGAGCATCACTTTTTTAGAAAGAAGGGCTCTTTGATGCCTACATATGTATGTACATTTTAATATTAAGGTCATTTTTTTTTCAGTAACGCTTTGGAGATCTGTTTTCCTAGTTTAATTTGGTTTAATGATATGTTGCCATAGATTCAACCTTCACTATTTTATTTTCCTTCATAAAAAAAAAAAAGATTCCTAAGGTCTATGATTTGAGTTGCTTTTCTGTGTAGATAATCAGCTAGACTTGCTCCATTATTCTTTACCATAGTGAACAACGGTGTGCATTTTTATCATCCTGGTTAGTTTTAAAAGTGCAATTTGTAAACCAAAGTCATTAGCATTTTATAGATTAGATTACAAGAAAAGAGCATTCCACCAATTAAAAATCAGCATAATTGGCTGTCTGAATTTCCATTCTCTTATTAAATGTCATGAAATGCAGTTAAGAAATCCCAAGTAGAAAAAGAAAAAACACTCAATCCGAGTATATAAAATACGTATATTATATATGGTTATTAAAATCACTAAAACTACATTATTTTCTCCACTAAAATAGCTTCATGAAAAATTGTCTCTAGCTGTGATGACCATTGCTATAATTATTAAAATTTCAACTATATATTTGAGGCTAATTCTCTTAATTCTATCTAAGCCTTACTTCTTTTCTGTATAAAAATAAATAAAACTAACTTGTGTAAAGTTCTCTGACTTTGATAATCAAAGTAATAAATTACTAAAATGACATTACCTTGGAGACATATTTTGCTAAAGTATACAGAATTCCATTAAGTAAAATTTAAACAAATCAATTGAGAATTGATTATCCAGCTTCCATTATTACAAGAACCTATATTGTTTGTCTTCAAGGAACAAAATATACATACATAATTTTATAGAAATGGATTGCATTTACTCCAGGCAAATCATTTGAATTTTGACAGGCCATTATTCAGACATGTTACTTGATAGATGTTAAATAATAAAAGGGCATTTTCTCTTGATAAAACAGCTGTGATTGATAAAATCATGTGATTCCTGTGATTCTCATATCACAGAATTTTTGAATATTCTCATGCTAATGTTTGCTCAAAGTTCCGCCTTTGATGTCAGGCTCATGCACAATCTATCCACAGGCATGACTGTCCTTTTCTTACCTGAAATGAAGTAATTGGATATATATTAACATGTGCCTCATTCCATCGTTGTCCTTTATTCCCACTTGAAGACCACAATGGATTCTCTATTGTTGTCTGCCCTTTCAAACGTAGGTAAACGTTTAAAACACCTAAAAATAACAATGGAATTTTAGTTTATATATTTGTTTTGACTTCATACATGTTTCCCCTTGACCCAACATTTGTAAACTTTTAAAAATGAAATTTCACAGAACTCTCTGATGGCTCCTCTTCTCTTCCTCTCTCATGTCCAGTCGTGCTTTTAGGACATTTGGCACATGGGGCAGGCCTCCAGCGATGATCACAGTCTAGTCCCTAGAACCTGTGTGTGGTATCTTATATGGCAAAAGAGACTTCACAGGTGTGATTACATTAAGAGTTTTGAAGTGGGAAGACTATCCTGAATTATCTGGGTGGGTCCTCAGTGTAATCATGTAGGTCTTTCTGGATAAGATGGAGGCAGAAGGAGACGATACAGGAAAGAAGGTCACGAGAAAGAAAAAATACTACACGGCTGGATTCGTTTGTTTGTTTTGGGTTTTTTTTTTTCTTTTCTTTTTCACTTTATTTACACTACTGGTTTTGAAGGAGGAGGAAGAAGCCACAAACTGAATACAGGCAGCCTCTAGAAGCTAAAAAAGTCAAGGAGACAGATTCTTCCCTCGAGCCTTCAGAAAGAACCAGCCCTGCTGATATATTGATTTTGCACTCATTTTGAATTTCTGTCCTCTAGAACTTTAAAATAATAAATTTACGTTGTTTTAAACCAGAAACTGTGTGGTAATTTTTGTTACAGTGGCAACAGAAAACTAATATAGCATGTAATCATGTACTTACTGTCTTGCTTAAAGTCTGACTCTTAATTCTGTTTTATTATCAGTTAGCGTCTCATTTTCAGGTTACTTTTCATCCAAATCTCATTTTTTTCTGAAAGAATTATTTTAGGATAAAATGAAAATAGCTTTTGCCTCATGATTTATCTTTCAACAGTTTCAGGTGCTATACATAGTACTAATAGTAATAATGCTAATAGCCATACAATATAACATGTTGAACACTTACTCCAGGTAAGAAATACTCAACAATCCTATGACGTTCTTAATATTATTATGCCCATGTTATAGATGAGAAAACTTAGAGTGACTAAGTAATTTGCCCTATACCATGCTGGAAGAAACTAGCAGAGGCAGGATTTGAACCCAGTAAGTTTTAAAGTTTGACATTTTAATTGCTAGGCAATCAGTATTTTAATAGATAATGTTTTTAAAAATCAACTTTATTGAGGTATAATTTACATGCAATACAACTCTCTCATGCTAATAACATTTGATTGATGTGTATAACAGTGTAAGTGTCAACTCAGTCAAGATGTGGAACATTGCCATCTCTCCAGAAGGCTCCCTCCCTTTCTCTGCAGTTAACCTTCACACCCTCCATTCTTGTGCCAGATGATTACTGACCTGACCTCCATCATTAACTGGTGACTTTTGCCTTTTCAAGCATTTCATATTAATGGAATTATGCAGTAAGTACTTTTTTTGTGCATCTGGCTACTTTCCCTCAGCATAATTTCTGTTACATTCATCTATGCTGTTGTACTAGTTCTTTTAATTTTGGTATTTAGTTGATTTATGTTTAGTGGCATTATCGATGTGTTTGTACTTAAAAATGCCACTTTGTTCTTTGTCTTCCACTTGTCTTCTGTTTTTCTTTCCTTTGTAGCTTCTTACCTTTCTTCTTCAGTTTATGAAAATGGTTTTTTTAGATTCAGTTTATTTCTTGTATTGATTTCTTAAGTCTTCCTCTTTTTATTCTGCTTAGGTGGTTGTTCTAGGGCTAACAAGAGGTATTCATAACCCTTCAGACTGTAATTATAGTCAGTATTTTATTCTTCGTACTCATGATGCATGTCATACCCCTTCACATGTTCCACCGTTACCTCCCCCCTTTCATTTCAAATCTGGTATTTCACAATCTATATTTCACTTCACAAATAATCTTACAACAGTATAATTCACTTACCTGCTCCTTT
The DNA here is from genome assembly GCF_009834535.1 of Camelus ferus. Classification (NCBI taxonomy): domain Eukaryota; kingdom Metazoa; phylum Chordata; class Mammalia; order Artiodactyla; family Camelidae; genus Camelus; species Camelus ferus. Next base: position 49,053,369 of record NC_045701.1, read on the forward strand.
CTCGAATCAATAGTAATTATATCTTTCAGTTCTGTCTAAATTATAAACCAAACCCTACAGTGCTATTATAGTTGAATAGTCAGATGTATTTTATATAAATTATAAGAAAAAAGGAAATATAGTTTTAAAATTCCACTAATTTATCATTTCTGGTGGTCTTTGTTTCTACCTCTAGATCTAAGTTACAACTTAGCACCATTTGCCTGTGGCCTTAAAGATGTTCTTTAGTTCTTTATGTATGATGTGTAGTGGATACAAAATTTCTCAAATTTGTTGATATAAAAATATCCTCATTTCACTGTAATGTTTTTGTGAGATTTAGAATTCTGCCAGTTTTTTCCCACCCAGCACTTTAAAGGTGTCCTATTTTCTTCTATACATCTTTGTTTCTAATGTGAAGTCAATCATCTTTTTATCTTTGTTTCCTTAATACGTAATGCTTTCATTTCTCTCTTGGGCAGCTTTTGAGAATTTCTCCTTATGTTTAGTTTGCAGTAATTTGATCATAAAATGCCTAAATATGGTTCTTTTTTATATTTATCTTGCTATAGAGTTTGCTGAGCTTCTTTTAAGCTTTTCCTTTATTTCTGAAAATATGTTTCTGCCTTATTGTCTCTACCTTTAGTTTTCAGACTCCAATTATATATAGGTACATTATATAATTTGATATTCTACAGTTCACGGAAGCACTGCTTATTTTTCTTTAATCTTTCTCCCTCTTTTCCCAGATTGGAAAATTTTGTCTGTCTTCAAGATCGTTGGCTATGTTTTCTGCCATCTTCAGTCTCTCATTTAATCCTAGCTGGTGAATTTTTAATTTCTTTTATTGTACTTTCCACTGCAGTTCTTATTTAGTTATTTTATACAACATCTTCTTCTCTGCTAGACTTTATCTGTTCACTCAGTAAGATTTTATTTCTTTATAGTCTTTATCTGCTAAGTCCAATGTTTAACTTTCTTTGGTTTAGTCTGTATGGATTAACTTTCATTTTTTCATTGAATATGGATCACATTACCATTTCTTTGTCTAACTTGTGATTTCGTTGAATAATGGACATAGAAGTTTTAGTTCTGTAACCTTTCTCAGAAGGCAGCTTTGTTTTAACAGACTGTTCAATTACTGACAAATTATGTTGAACTTACATAGGCTTAGTTTTGCCGTATTAATGCAGATCTGTGAAAAGCCCAAATTGTTGTCCTAGACTCTCTAACTTTGTAGGAACCAACTTGCAAATCTGTCTCTACGGTGACTTTTCTTGCAGCTTAAATTTAGGCTCCTTAAGAAAAGGTCTAGAGAAGCTATTTCTTCAGGGCATAATTCTAACTAATAAGGAAGAGCCTGTCTGTTTTTTGTTTTTTGTTTTTTTTTTTAATGCTGCCAGGGGCTTTTATGAGCTCTCCTCACTCTATGATGGCTGAAACTTCAATATTTCCTGCTGTTCTCCCTGGACTTCTTGACATCCTCATCTGTGCTCTGCTGTCATCTCCATAAAAACTGCTCTACCGCTCTATTGTAAGCCTTGGGTTTTTCTAGACTTGCACAAGTATAGCGTAGCCTTCAGGCAAAGACTCAAGAGGAAAACCCCATACAGTCTTTTAAAGTCAACCCTGCACTCTTTTCCGTTACCCTGACTCACAGATTCTGTTTCAGTTACACAGTACCCTGATCTCTGCCTCCTGAATTCAGTGGGACTGCCACATTCCACCTGAACTTCAGGGCTCTGTGCCAGGGTCAGGAAATTGTCCTCAGAAAAAGAATTGGTTTCCTATGGAGATCGTCTTATTTGTTTCCCATTTCTTCATAGATCTGTCTTGCCCTGCCACTTTTCCATTCTATGAAAACAGTTACGTAAAATATTTTGCCAATTTTAATAGTTGTTTATGGCAGCAGAACTTATCAGTAGAATAGGAGTAGAACCAGTTACTACAGTAGGGCTCCAGGATACCCTCATTTTGATAAAAATAACAACATGATTGTTATTAAGATATACATATCAGATATCTTACATATCTTATATATATATTTGTTTATGTAAATATTGCACATAAATATTGAAAAGCTGAGAAGAATATCAAAATCACCATCAAATCAATAAATCAGAGGTAGCCTCCTTTTGGTGTTTGTTGCTTCAGTTTTTTTTAAAATGTATGTCCACATGTGTATAACTATTTGATATAAAGTTGTTTATCCTTTAGATTTTTAGGGCAATTTTGTCTAATTCTTTATACGTAAGACCACATGTGTTCATACTGTACACAAACGCACAAATATGAATATTCACTTTCTAAACAACAACAGCAACAAATCTACATTCTTCACATCACAGCTGTCACTTTCTAGCTGGATGACCCTAACTTGGTCTCTTAATCTCTCTGCCTCTATTTCCTCATCAGGTAAGTGATGATGATAACAGTAACCAGTATAAGCTTTTTATGAGAATTAAAATAAGTTACAGTATGTAAAACATACATTATGTCTCAAACATTGTCTTCACTATGTTTTATTACTATCCATCAATATATTTAAATAATATTTCTCTATTTCTCTCTCAGTGCAATAGATTACATTAGTACATTTCTTAATATTGAACTATGACCGTCCTACAGGGGAAAATTACCTGGTAATGAACTACTAGTTTCTTACTATGGTTGATTCAATTTCTTAGTATTGTATTTAGAAATAATGCATGTATACTTATGCATAACATTCTACAGGTTTTGCTTTCTCTTTCTATGTTACATGTTCACTTTTTGCTTCAGAATCTATTCTCCTCTATCTTTTTCTCCTTCAGTGTAAGAAATAATCTCAGGCTTGTCTTCCAAGTACTGGTTTTATTTTTCCATAGTGTAGATTCTGTTCTTTTGTTTCTAATGTCATCTTTATCCAGCTATTGTATTTTCTACGATGTCACATTCTTTTCTGATCTCATCAAGCTCAGTCTTTTGTCCAGTTCCTATCTTTTCTTGGTCCACTTTGCATCATTCTTACCTTTTTTTGTTTCATAAAGTTCAAATTCATATTTGTGCTTTATTGAAAATATGAAGCATATACTGTACAAATTTTACTTTCACCTGAATTGTCAGTAATTCTTTTTCAGTATGTACTTCTTTTACTGTGTGCACGTTAGCCTCTTTTTATACTGTGGAATCTTTATTGGAGCTTGATGTTTTTCTCTTTTTAATTTTTTTTCCCTCTTTTTTCATCTTTAAATAAGGCTAAGTAATCCTGTGGCATTTTTCCCAAAACCACTAATGGGACTTCTTTTATATGCACAGCAAGGGTGTGCATTTTGTTAGCTGCTCCTCTAAGATTTAAAGCTGTAGGACAGGTGAATATGAGGTTTCACTACTATATAAAAATTCAATAATCTGAAAATAGAAGAAAAACATTTGCATCTTTAGGCCATTTAAGAGTTTAACATCCCCCTGTGCTCAGTGAGCCACTGTGGCAGGAGTAACTTTCTGAATCTATCTTTCTGTTTTTCTTCCCAGCCACTCAAGGGGGCTGTTTTTCCTGCTTGTTGGTGCTGGTATTTGGTGCATCAAAAAAGCAGCCTTACGCCAAAAGGAAAAGTCACCACAGCACTTACTTCTTTGCTGTAACTGCATTATGTTTTTGAACATTAATCTACAACAGGGAGGTGTTCCAAGCAAATCAAACCAAATGAATAATAATTTGGGTTAAACATTAAATAAAGTGACAAGACTTTTTTGAACCTTTTAGCTGTCATTGGACTAACAAAGTATTATGCAGCATTTACCATTCAGAAATTATCTGAAGAAACACCGTGTGTGAATTAAATAGGGTAAGACTGCCTGCCTGTCCCGCGGCCACCTGCACACAGTCTGTGGCTGGGGCAGTGGTACTGACTGGGCTGAGCTGTGATATTTTCTACTGGTTTCTATTTAAACTGTACTGCTCTTGCAGAAAGAAAAGTGTCAGTTACCTTAAAACCCTTTTTTAAATTTCTTCAGTGTATAACCTTTGCTTCTCTACCTGGTAGAAGCCCTTCAATAGCTGGCATGTAAAAATGCAGGCCATTCTCTCTGAGCGACCCATGCGGTTCATGTTGTTCCACACTGTAAACATTACCAGTAGATACCTGAGTAAATGTGAGGTGTTAATGTAAACAGACGGCAGTGAATGAATTACCATTTTGCATGGAAGTCTTATTTCTCGTGGGTAGCATGGCTTGTCATTTTGGTTGAAGTGACAGGAATCAATCCTGTCATCAAATCAATACATGGAAATTTCTGTTAAATGTTAATGAAATGATAATACTTTTTTTAGACCTATTAGTTTTAATTAGGCTAACAAAGTAGGTTTACTATATGTCTTTCAGAATTTAGTTAAAGTAAAAAATATGTGCTTTAATAAAACACATGTTAATATATATGACTTACCGTTACTAAATATCAATAATGATAGGTAATTATATTAATATTGAATGTATCTTAAATCAGGGACTATGCTTTGTCTGTGAACATCTTTACTTTTTTTAATTAACATTTTTTTAATGTATCTAACAAAAATTCAAACTTGAATTATTTCTGTTTCTATTTATTGAATATATACTATGTGAAAAATATTTGTCTTAGGTCTAAAGAAGCCAGGTCTGAATTATCCCAGATTTTAATTAATTTTTGTTTTTGAATAGATTATGTAGCTAGATTTTATTTAAAAAGGCAAGTAGTCTTCTCTTACTTGTTTATAACAAAAAGATACTAGAAATATAACTGATTGAAATAAATTCTTTCAAAAATATTATAACTTAAATCCCTTATTCTTATGTACATAGTATTAATTATATTTCATTATCCAAATCAATGAATACAAATATTGATTCACTGGTCTAATTTAGAGCTGATGACAAAAACATTACTAATAGAAAAATTATTTTGGAACTTTTTCTTATCCAGCAAGTTTCCAGTTTTTAAGTATAAAAAAGAGAACTTAGTGCCAAAAATTATTTAAGCTTAAGTTCAGGTCATATTGGCCAACAAAATTGGAACCTATGAAACAGAATAAAGCTACTCAAGAGAAGTTAGATTCAGCAAAGCTGATTCGGCACATTACTATAGTATTAGAGCAAGAAAATTCACAGTGAATATGATGGATTGTATTAATACTCTTTAAAAGTAATTTTAAATCTTCAAAGGCACTGTGTTTATGCTTTGGTAAGCACCAGATATCAATAGGTATGACTTTAATCATCTACAAACATTTTCCAATGTTATGTAGTGCCATGACACACGTTTGAAGTTGGTAAGCAAAACTTGAGTATTTTTTTCTTCTTCTGGGTTTCCTAATTCTCATTTTTTGATCACCATTCTTTAAGAGTTAGGGGTAGACTAGAGAGGACTTTGTTCATCTCATGCTTAGGGATCTATAGTCAGAAAGGCTAAATGATCTAAGGGCTGTATTATCTCAGGAGCAGTGATATAAGTTTTGGGGTTATTCATAGCATTACACAATAAAATAATGTTTCCTTTAATATTATTTCATATAAATCACTGCAAAAATATAATTTGCTTAAATATTATTTATAATTACTATTACCTAGTTCTCTTTCCTCATTATGTCCTTAACATAATGTAACTGAGCAAGACTCTGTGGGGCCTCCCTGGGACCCCACCTTGTCCTCCCCCAGCCTCTTGTCTGTAGAAGAGTTTAGCCTCCTAGGCCTTCCCCAAGTTCCAAAGCATAAATTTAATCAGAGAAGTGAGAGAATACAGAAAGAGGAAAACAGTCAAGCAAGACAAAATAACAATGGTTTAGCTATTAAATAAAGTCAGTGACCTTTAGTTCCCCCTCAAGGGCTGTAGGTAATATTCTGAGCCATGTCCTTTAAGCTGTTTTGCAGATACTGAATCCCACACCCCCAACAAGTAGAAGAAGTTAACTGTATGCTGCCCACAAGCACACAGACCCCAACCAGCTGCAACCAGAAGGTTGATGATGTTGACCCCCAATTACCTCATCACCACTGGTCAGAAGAATGTCCATGAGCTGATCACACACCCCCGACCCTCCTTACTCTGTCTTTAAAAACCTTTCCCTGAAAACCATCAGGGAGTTCTGGCCCTTTGAACACTAACTACTGAACTCTTTGCTTGTTTCCCTGTGATAAATGCTGCACCTTGCTTCACCACAACCTGGTGTCGGTAGACTGGCTTTACTGCAGACACAAGTTTGGTTTGCTAACAATAACTTTACTTTTAACTATTTTACTATAAATATGTACTTTACATATTTTAGATAAATAACTGAAATATACATCCTAAAATGTGCATACAATTCTTTTATAAATACTTGATTTACCACGTTCATACAAATTAATTTGTAATTTGATTTACTCCAAAGCCTGGGGATCACTTGCATGTAAGTCACATTTTTATTGTCATCAGTAATACAGACTCATTAACTTGAGTTTCAAGAAAGATCAGGATGTTCCAAAATCATCTAGCTCCAGGCAAGAGCTATGTCTATCGACAGGTAGTTGGTAACATCATTTGTATTATACCCACAGACAAAATGGGAAATTATAAAGTCATTATTTCTTGCTTGAATAGAAACAGCTGCATGCATTCATTGTTGTTATTTTTTAATATATAATTGCAATGATATCTTAAATAAAAAAATGTTAGTTCACTTTCTCCAGTCATTACCATGCTCTCTTCGTATCCAGTTGACTCTTTACAATAGTGTCCAATAAGTTTACTAAAACATAGCTTTCATCAGGCTTTCTATTTCCCTGCTATCCATCAGAGACCTTGTGTAGACTTTGTCACTATTTGGTTCTAGCACTCCTTCGGTTGCTATAACAATATTCTCCATTCTCATATTGCAGCTCCTTCTATTTCTCACATTGTCTAACTTTTGCCTTTGGCTTATCACTTATGAAATTGAGCAGAACCTTGTGGGGCCCTCCTGGGTACAAAAGCCTTGCCATGTACCTCATTTCTTATTTGTAGGAAAAAGGCTTCAGTCTCCTAGACCGACCCTGACTTCCAAAGAGCAGATTCAGACAGTTTCTAATCAGGGATAGATGTGAGGGAAAGCAGAAACAAACAACCGGGGGGAAAAAAAAAAAGCCTCAAACAGCAATAGAGCAGGGTCCCGGTTCCTCCTCGAGGAATATACATGACAATATCTCTGCGTTCTCTACGGGAATTAAGGCCCCCAGCCAGGTGGAGGATGGTAACCTCAGGCTGAGCACAGGATTCCTGGAGCATTGCCCTGTTACCTCACCACCAAGCAATCAGAAGTCATACATTCTGCAGCCCTCACCCCAAATTTTGCCTGTTAAAAATTCTTCCCTTAAAACCATTGGGGAGCAAAGGTATTTTGAGTATAAGCCTCCCGTTCTCCGTGCTTGACCCTGCAATAAACCTTTCTCTGTTCCAAACTCCGATGTTTCTGTTTGTTTAGTCTCACTGTGTGTCAGGCACATGAACTTGTGTTTGGCAACACTTAACCTCTTTTAGAGGATGGTTTACATTTCTTTCCTTTCACAGGAACTTTAACTGTCCTGTTCCAGGTGCTCTCTCCCTTGTTCATTTATTTTTGGTGTATGTTACTTTCTGCCTTTTATTTTATTCAGTAATTTATTACTCCAAATAGATGACAAACTATTTGTTGGATAAGATCCTTTTACCATAATTCTCTTCTATCCTTTGTAGAAACCTAACCACCATTAGGCACATAGCATGTGCAACCTATTTGTGAATGAAAAATACTGCAAACCACATCAGTAAACAAAGAATCCTGAAGACATCAAGTCATCAGCAGCTGCCGCCACCCCACAGTGAGGACAAGCCTGCAGCCCGGCCTCTGCAGCCACTCACAATGGTGCACCCTGAGGGGACTCAGAATAAGAAAGGACAGGATACTGGCCCTAGATAGCTAGGTGCTTGTCAAATGAATGAACTCAATGAGCCCAAATGATTGCTTCCTCCCACACAAAGAAAAGGGCTAAATTCTTTAACTTGAGGTGCCTGGTTTTCTTTAAATAACAAGTAATCTTTTATTGATCCAACTACCTGGTCTTTGTTGTAAAACTCCTGTATATCCTTGTTCCTCCCCTACCTCTCGGAGCAGTCCCTCAGAGCGATCTGAGAGGCTGTCATCCCGGCTCCAGCCCTCCTGCCAAATAAAACATAGCTCAACTTTTAGGCTGTGCATTTATTTCAGTCGACACATTCTACTGAACAGAAATGAGTGCATTCAAGACCTAAACACACTCATCACAATAAATCTATACTTTAAATTAAGTTAGTTTAAAAAGTTTGGTACACTGGGTGAGAAACAAAAGCGGTTAACCTATTTGCTTACCATTAATTAAGTGGATGGAATAATACTGTATATTAACTACAATGAAAATGTGATGTATATTTGAAACATGTTTCTCAGTCATATCGTTAATTTTGTTTAAACATCCTAGCTTCTACCATACATTGTCTGAGGGAACGGAGAGGAGCAGAATTTTCCACCCTAACATATGTCTTTCTGGCATATTATTTGTTTTAAGCCGGCTATTTTCGGAGAAACAGCAGATGTGGGAAAGGCTCTGAAAGCACAGTAGGAGTTGCCCCTTTGTGAAAAACATTTAGATTTGTAAGGGAAACCTCCATTAGTAAGGGTGCCTCCCTCTTTGTACCTGGAAGGGGAGGATGACCAAATCTCTTGTAATGCATATCTGTAGAGAAGGCAAGGACTTGGATCTACATCACAATCACTCATTTACTGTGCTCTTCCAGATCACCTCCCACAGCTGACTCGCCCCATCTTCAACATCCTCTTTTTACCTGAGGAAGATATTTAAGTGAGGACTGGCTATTTTGGTGAGTTACTCAGTTTTTTTGGGTCTCTCCCACTTGCACACGTTATTAAACTTTTGTTTGATTTTTCTCCTGTTGATCTGTCTCTCGCCAGTTTAATGAGACCAACCAGAACTTAGAAAGGTAGAGGACAGTTTCTTCCTCTCCAAGAGGACCATTATCAATGAATAATTAAATAGGAAGAAAATAAATTTAGAATTAGTTGGTGAGTCATAACCAGAGACTTAAAAGGTAAATGCACTAGGTATTACATACGGTCTTATTAGAGAGTCTGTGATAAGAATCTGTAATGATATTTTGATTATAAATGGTAATAAATCATGGTTAGAGTCTATCTACTGCCCCTTTAAAAAAAATACGTCTTAATTTTAAAAAGCAGTTTACTAAATGAATGTCTTCCATCTACAGCATTATTTTCATACTGATGACACTGGCATTATCAGCATTAACTACAAACAAGACTTCAATGAAAGTATTACCTAATTCTTAACAGAAAGAGTAGCTTGATATCAATTATTAACAAGCAGCCCAGTCTTGATAGTTATTTTCTAATATTTAAATGGAGACTATTAAACAATCTTATCAATTCCCTCAGCCACACAGGAGTTGTTTTTGCAAGGGCCTTAATTCTGAGAATTTAATAAAATTCAAGTATTTTTTTTGCTGAGATTGTTCTACAGTCAACATAATCGAGGCTCTAAAATAATGGCACCTTATCTGAATATTTTTTTCAGCCTCAAACTGTCTCTCATGTGGTGTTTAACTCCAAGGGAGGAGCAGGAGAATTGTGAGCAGATTGTCTATCTAATAAATACAGTTGAAACATACACAAAAGTGTTGATGTTTTAAAATGCTAATCAGAAACAATGTGGTCTTTGACTAAAATAAGAATAAAATTCAAACTCCTAAAATCACGCAAAAGAATTGTCACCTTTGCCTTCTCTCTATCTTATGTAAAAACACTTAAGTCTCCATGTAAAAATCTTTGAATGTCAGCACTGAGAAAGCTTTAATCCAGATAAAGAAAGCTTTAAGTTATCTTGTCAAAGGATAACCTCAAATAATGTATCAAGGAAACTTAGAGGTTAATTTCAGATTCATTAAATTCCATTTCTATATTTGTTAGATCATCATAAGGTGACATATCTGGACCATAATACTTTAGTTCAAAACACAAATTTTATTCTCTAATGTATTATGGCCTGTCAATATACACAGTATTTATTTGTACATGTTTTATGTTTTTTTCTAAAAGGACTAAGTGAACATACTGCTAAGAAGATAGCAATATATTGCTTGTAGATACTGAGTACTTTTACAAAATACTAAGAGTACTTAGAAGTCTTAAGTACTAAGAGTACTTTCATAAAGATACATTTCCCTTTGAATTAAGTGTTAAGAAATACGTGACACTTTTGCTTTCCTCTATGCTTTAGCTGCCAGACAACTTAAATTCAAATTTAGGTTAAGTCAAGGATAAACTTCAGTTTTTCCCCCCAACCTGCCCTGTTGGGTCTTGATGAAACTACCTTCTGTTTTCAGTTAAAACTTCATGTTTTCATTTCCTTCATTTTGTCATTCTTCTAGCACACTTGGAGCTAAAGTATCTAGTTTAGATTATTTTAAAAAAATCTATTGAGTATTTGTTTTTTTTTTCAGAGGATCAAATATAAATAAAGTGTGCTTATTGCTCTCAAGGAGCTTACAGTCTAGCAGAGGTCAGGGTGACAAACATTACGGCAAAGCTGTACACCAGATTTTATGAGAACAGAAGAATCATGGAGGATGGAGAAGAATTTTAGTTGGATTTTGAAGGAAGAACATAATGATTTCCCTAGATGATTAAAGAGGAGAAAAAGTATTTCTTTTACCACGTTTTAAAAAATATTCATTTACTTAATAAATATAGAGTGGTCAAATAAATATTTATGTTCGCAGGGCACCATGTGATAGGGAGAAACATTGTTTCTGCTCTTCCCAAGCATACAGGTCAAGAAGGACAAAAAGCAGAGCCTATAAAAAAGCCCCTGGCAACACAGATTGATTTGGAGAACTTCATGTATAAATGGAATAAACTATGGAACCCACCCCAAGGAGAAGCCAGAGGGGCATGTTATCTTGAGGTCCTAAAGGATGTTACTGGTTTAGAGAATGATCTTTACCCCCTAGAAACTATGGGCCAAAGAGACAGCAAGGAAAGCAGCTGTCAGTACTATTCACAAGAAGTGACAGAGAGTCAAACAGCATTACATCCTAGAACACATTTTGAAACGCAGAGGACCTCTAACCTCCAACTACTCATACTCTTTCTATATCCCTGATCAGTATTTGCTTCCATTTACTACTTTCCTAAAATGGTTTACTCTTCGAAAATGCAAACTTTGCATTTATTTTAAAGAGAAAATAGAGACTGTGATGAAGGCAAATTTCACATTTGTTTGCTTTTCTTGCATCTAAGAATGAATTAGAAGCCACATTCTTAAATATTCTCATCCCACCTCAGTGGAAGTGACATTAGTACCCCTCTTCAAGGCGAATCCCCCAGCCAGACCTCTAAATTCCCATCTCTTCAAGAAACTTGTTTCCCTCTGATTTTTGTGTCTCTGAACTTTCTCCTCTTATAATGGGCCCTTCTACAATCTCTCTCATTTATCATTTCTCCCTCACTCTCATGATTCATGAGAATAGACACCATTAATGAACAACTCCTTTTCCTTGTTTCCCATTTGTTCCACAGTGAAATTAGCTTTTCAGAGGTACAACTGTATTGAACAATTCTTTTGAAGTTCAGTGAATGTATTCATGTCTTCTGTATTTTAATCTTTAATTTCCTGGTATGATATGATGCTTGTATTTCACATTCTTCATTCCAGAAATAAGTGAAGTACATATTTTACTGATTTTTAATAAGATTTTTGTCATATCCAGTGGCTTCAAATGAGGTTCAATTTCTTCGCAAGAACATTAGAAATTTAGCAGATTAATCAAAAATCAAAATGCCTACTAGTAGCTATAGGATTGCTGAAATAATCTTATATTATTGTCAATGGCCAGATATTGCATCATGTACATATAAAACAACAGTTAGTTTATAGGTGACACATTATAGTTTCCATTTTTTTTTTCTTAAATCAATTTTGATGAAAATTTTAACTAACAAGAAATTGTACCAATATGGCAGATAACTTTTAAGATGCTTCCCAATGATTTCAACCTGCAAGGAGTAATGGTCTTATGTAATTTCCTTCCCCTGAGTATGGGTTGGAATGATCAACTCAGTAATAATAAACAGAATAAAGCAGAAGTTATGGAATATCACTTCAAAGATTAAGTTATAAAAAGTCTTGGGCATGTAGTTATTTCTCTCACAGATTGCTTGCTTTGGAGGAAGCCTGCTGCCATGCCTTGAAACAGTCCTATAGAGATGTCCACATGGCAAAATACTGAGAGATGCCTCTGGCCAACAGCCAGCAAGAAATCAATATCCTTAGTCCAACACCTGTGAGGGAGTGAGGTCTGCCAAAATCTAAGTGAGTGGGCTTAGAGGTGTATTGACCCCAAGTGAGGTCTTCAAATTAGACTGCAGTCCTACTTGGCAGCTGGTCTACAACCTCATGAGAGACCTTGAGCTATAGGCACTAGGCTAAGCTGTACCCATATGCCTGACTCCCAGAAAACGTGAGATAATAAATGTTTGTTAACAAAATGTTCCCAACAAAATGTTGGGGACATAGCTATACACAAGTAATACAATGTATTTGACTTTATTTCAAAAAGGATTTAATTTCTCAGTAGTGTATAACTGATTACCCATTTTTGCATTATTAATAAAAATTATGACTCTTCTCATTGACATAATGTCTGTTAGTCACAATAAAAAGAGCAAGGATTATGTATGGTTATTCAAGAAGTAATAACTGCAATTAGGTTATTAGAAATCCAGGACAAATCATTTCTGAATCTGTATTTCTGAAAAAAATGAATGACTAAAACAGAATGTAATTTGTGAAATCAGTGACTATAAATGCCCCTGGCTTTACAGATGAATGAGTGTCTTAGAATAATATTTGCCAAGAGGGAAGGTTTTAGCTACAGGCAGCATCTCCCTAATGAGGTAGCTCATCTCGTCCTAATTGATTAGTCAATGTCTGGAACAGATATTTTTGTAAGCAGTGTGATTGTGCCCTGTTGAGAGGGAATCCAAGTGACAGACCTAATACCTACAGTCTTCAACCATCTGATGAAGCAGTGAAATGGCACCAGTACCAAAGTCATAAATGTTTGAGAACATGAAGGAAAAAGAGAACTGCCTTCTCTGTGAAATAATCAGAATAAAACTAGCAGAAGTCAACTGGACGTTCATTGACAACAAAGAGCATAAGAATAACAATTGTGAAGGTAAAAGTGTATTAAAATTATCTTGGGACTCAGCATAAATATGCAGAAATTTTGAGAGGGGGCTTCTAATGGAAGCAGTCTCATAAATAAGGTAAATACATATTTTATTCACTAAAGTAATTCTAAATATTGATCTTGGAATTATTTATTTACAAACCAATGAAGAATATGCCTGTTCCAAGGTAAACTGGAAGAAAATTTTTAGAAGTCCATGAAATATATTCAAAATAGAGAGTAAGTAAAATCATACATCATCCACTAAATGGGAGAATTAGAGCTGAGCTAATCCTATCTTTATAATAAGGGGATAATCTTGCAATAAGTAAGATGGTTTGGCATTCACGTGGAGATTAATTTCATTTCACAGTTTAGGTTGTAGTGAACCCATGACTACTCTCATAGCTTTCTAACTGCTTTCTAGTCTATATTTTGTTTCTCAATAATTTTACCCACTCCTATAAGCTTTATTTTCCCAAATCAAAGATCTCACCATGCATGATGTTTGCACAAATCTGTAGTAACTCCCTCTTGACTACTAAATTAGCTAAGCTTTCATGACATTCCAGTAGATCTCCCTGCAGAGTGGTGAATCAGGCAAGCTACATGTCCAGCTTCCCAGATTCGTGTTAGGGCTCCACTACTTATCAGTTATGATATGATGGGCATGGTAATTAAAATTCTCTGTATTTTAGTTCCCTTATCTATTAAACAGGATGACAATTTTAATGAGCACAGATGTTTATTGTGAAAATTAAGATAAATAATCTGTCATGTATTAGGAATAGCGTCCTGGTCCATTATGAGTACTCTGTAAAATACTAGCTATTACTTGATTATTGCTATTTGAAATTCAAAGAACCCTAAGACTATGAGTGTATACCATCTGATAGAAGATTTTATGTATGGTATCTCATTTAACTTGAACTACACATTTCTGAAATAGGAATCATTATTCCCATTTTACAGATGAGGAGACCAAGATCTAGACATATTAAGTGATTTCTCTAAATTCTTACAGTGACTGAATGCTCTAGCCAATTTCCCAGCTAGGTTTCCTGACTTCACGTTGAGGGCACTTTTCACTACAGAAGAGTTATTCGTTCCAGGCTTGTCACCTATCGCTCCACTAGGAAGGATCCTGATTAATAGTGCTGGCTATGAGTTTGAATGCCAGCCTAAACAGTTATTTGCAATTCATACAAGCTCTCTGAAGTTCAGTATTCTTGACTGTAAAAGATAGATAAACTAATCAAGAGCATTACGTCACTTAAATAAGTACAATAGCTGGTATATATCATGTGTACAGTTTACTAGTTTATGTATGTATTTATATTTATTGTTATAGTTTTATTGATATTAAGTCACTTAACGTCATGCTAATATCCTTCATTTCACTTCCTCATTACTAGTGCCTTCATCTCCTCTGTGCTCATCTCTGTCTATTGAAAATGCACCCTTTTCCATAGAGAAACATATCCCTTTGTCCCAAAGCACTGTCCCTCATTCTCCAATAAAAAAGAAATCCAGAATCCCTTGGCAAACTCTGTGGATTTAGATATGCTTCACCTTTCAGAATTTTGTCTTATTTTAGAAAGTTTTTAAGAATGTTTGCCTTATATATTATGTAACATCCCCTGAAAAGATCTGGGGTAGAAACCCATAATTAAATATAGTAATATTTTTTCTGCAACTAGTACAAATGTTTCACACTCCTTTGGATAAATAAAGACTATACACTGGTTCATGTCAGTTCAGATCCTATATTCCAACACACGAGATAAGGCTAGCATGTGCTGCCAAATAATTAAATTTTAAAAATTTTGTGTTCTGTTGCTTTGATTTTAGAATTGAGCCTAAAGAATTGTAGACCTGTATGACCTCCTTGCACTCCCCCATCACAGTTTTGCTAGGTTCTTTCTTGAGGTTAGGAGGTAGTCTGCCTAGCGTGATTGTATGTTAAATCCTTCTCGGTGTGTTAGACATACTTTATAAACAAGAAAATATCATACCTATATTCCAAATGTGTAGACAGTGTTAAAAGTACTTGTCTTCTAAATATGGCAATACTTCTTTTCATGGTCATTAATGTACTTTGAGTCATTATTTAAGCAAATTTCTTTGGAAAGAAATAGCCTGAATTATATTGGTATTGATTCCCAAAAAGATCTCAAAAAGAACTTAACCTACTGATAGTCTGCTTGAATTAGGAAACCAGAAGAGGTAGTGAATGCCCCCCAAATTTCAAATTCTAATCGAAATTTGGAAAATTAGGAATGATGGGGAACATTCTTAGCATCTTACTTTGCAATTTGCAGGTGAGCCATTAAAAGTCAACGATGATACTCTGACTAAAACTGATTTCATGCTATGTGTTTGTGAGCCTTTTTCTTCTTAGTTGTGATTTACTTTAGAGGAAACATAGTAATTTCTGCCATCTCACCTATATGTTGTCCATACATGTGATAAAAGAAGCTGAAACAATATGCAGTGTTCGTGGGTCCATAAGGGTTTTTGGGAGCTATGCTGAAAACAGGGCTGAGAAGTCGAGCCTTTTCTCCTTCCAATCTGGGTCGAGATGTCTCAATGTACATATAAAAGCCTTTAAGAAGACAAAATGTTTGAATACATATTATTAGGTGACATGAAATTTAAAATCACTGAGAAATTTTAGAGTTTTCATACAAAGTAAAAATTGATGGGAAGATGTACATCTCATTTATAAAATCTATATATGCATAACATCAGATAAAGAATACAAAATCTACATAAAGATACAATTATTTAAAATGTATAAAAACCTGAGACAAAATCAAAATTTTAGACTTGAATTATTAAAAAAAAAAATCCTAATCTCTTAACTATATATGCCACTGAATTTTGAGAGAAAATCAATGATTATAAATTTTGGAACTGTCTGATTTATTGATATGGAACATAAAAATTTTTGAAAATTTTTTATTCCAGAATATTCAAATCTATAGCTAAACATTCTCTTGCATTTCATATTAATGGCATTTCTGAAAGTCCAGGGCTGAAGTATGATTGTTACGAACACAACATTTCATACCCTCATACCTTCTTTGGAGCCACTACGATCAGCATTAGGTCCAGTGTTTGGAGTATATTTAGTATTTCTTGTTGCAGTACTTTGCTTTGTCCAGTCAAAATTATCTGTATCATCTTGGGTGAACAAACAGATGTTACCATCTTCAAATCCACAGTGAAATTCTCCTGTTACCAAATTTTAATTAAAATAATTAAAATCAATGAAATAAATACAAACATGGCAATGTTCTTATAAGAAAAAATTAAAACATTATACAGCAATAATAAAGCAAGATTACAATAATGGCACCAGAGCCATAATAATGCACAAGATTATGACTAAACAAAAAACTATTTCAATTTTAATGAAAATGAAAAATAATCTTGATATGTAAATCAGTCTTTTATTTAATAACTTAAGCCCAAACCATTTTCCTCTGAAATTAAAGAATATAATTCACATTTGAATTGCAGCTGAAGAATTTGCCCAATTTTCATTTTTCAACTATAGGAACACTCCAAACAAAACTGTCAATTAGAAAAATATTTTTATTAATTTAACTGACAGCACTTTAAGACTGTATACTTTGAGGTTATAATTTTTCACACCATGTCTGAATATGCTTTCACATATACCTGTTTGAACAATGGAAGTTTACTTAGGGGAAGATAATGGCAAATTATTTTTAAAAAGAAGTTATCTTTCATACTTTATTTGAATGTAGATTTGCCAATATTTGAAATTCATTAGAAATAAGACAATGAAAAGTCATTATGAAGACCCTGTGGAAGGACTGGGATTTCTTGGATGCCTGCCACATGCTGAGTTCAGACCCAACAACAAGTTCAGAGAGCGTTTTCTTTAACTGTCTCTAAAATGAGGGTAGTAGTGATGTTTGCAGGTATCAAAGGGTTTTCTTACTGGGATACACCTTCCTTGAAATACAGGAGTAAATAATGGAGATTATAATCTCCACTAGATACAAAATTAAAATTATTCTTAATTGAAAAACAAAGTGAACACAGTTTACATCATTTTATTCAAATTTACAAGAACTCTATGAAATTACAGTAATACTAACTCATGAGGCTCACAGAGGAGCAAGTTTTGGCTAACTGCAGTTAGTAAACGATGAAGTCAAAACTGAGTACAGATTCCCTGGAATTCCATAAAGAAATAAACATCATAATAAGAGGCTCCCATTTTTTTTCCCCTGCAATGGGTCAGATTTATTAGATATCCTTGGGAGTGACGTCCTTGAAACTGGGATCATGACCCTGAATTAATCTGTGTTTCTATTCACTAACAATGAACTACCAGAACAGGGAATTAAGAAAATGATCTCATTTTGAGGAACATCAAAAAGAATAAAATACTTAGGAATAAACTTAGACAAAGAGATGAAAGACTTATACATTGAAATTACAAAATACTGACGAAAGGAATCAACAAAGACCCAAATAAATGGAAAGACATCTCATGTTCTTGTATTAGAAGAATTAATATTGTTAAAATGTCCATACTAACCAAAGTGATCTATAAATTCAATGCAATCGCTATGAAAATACCAATGGCATTTTTAAAAACAGAAATAGAAAAAAACATTCCTAAATATGGACTCACAAAAGACCCCAAACTGCCAACACAATTGTGAGCAAGAAGAACAATGCTGGAGCCATCACACGTACACACTTAAGTGTGCATGTTGCAAAGTTACCATACTCAACAGAGTATGGTACTCGTACACTACTGGTGGGAATGTACATTGGTACAGCTATTATGAAGAATGGTACAAAGATTCCTAAAAAAGCCTAAATACAGAACTACCATATTATCCAGCAATCTTTCTTATAAGTCAAAGAAATGAAATCAGCACCTCAAAGATATATGCGTTTCCATGTTCACTGCAGTATTACTTGCAATAGCAAAGATATGTGTCCACTGATGGATGAATGGGAAAAGAAACTGCCAGATATGTATAATGGGATATTATTAAGCTTTAAAAATGATTATCCTTCCATTTAAAATAACATGGAGGAAACTGGAAGCAGTATGTTTCTCTTGACAACTAACCATTTTCCTTTCAGTTAAAAAATGTTAATCGATTAAAAAAAAATTCTAAATAGGAAGCCTTCCTCTTTTCAATTGAAGAAATGCATTTTTTGATTCTAATGTAGAAGCAAATTACGACAAAATTTCATGGACTTTACTGTATATGTGTATTTTGGAAGTGGATATTTAGGATAAATAAATTCACTTAAAGATTATATAAGTTGATAAAATGCAAAAAAGCATTTAGGGGTAGTTTGATTTGTTGCCAATATATAAAGACTCATATCACATTTATTATCATGTTACATATAATATATATTCCTAAAATCATTTTATCCTATTAAGAAGATGTTTCAAGCAAACTATAATTTATATTTAAGTCAACATATAGTCAAACCATTGCAAAATTTTATTATCAAAACACTAATCTTTTTTGGAAGAAATACTGCTAAACAGTATTTTAAGAATTCATTACATATAATGATAAATAACATAATTATAAATAACATATAAGAAGTAAGATTCGGCAGTATTTTTTTCATTTTAAGAAATAACTTAGAATCACAATAGAAATACTTAATGTTTTTAATTATATTTTTTCTCAGTTAGATTTTTTTCCCTAAGTGCTTAATTTTCATTTTCTCTTCAACTTCATTAAAAATATCATTACCGGAAAGATATCTTTTAATGAACTGTGGAGAATAAGTAATAAGTATGTTATAACTAATTGGGTATTACAGAAAAATCACAGTAATAGAAAATAAGTTTGCCAGGGGCTGGGGTGCAGGGAGGCTTAAGTACAAAGTAATATAGGGAAATTTTAGAGGTGATGAAACTTTGTGGTGATGGTTACATGACTGTATAAATTGGTCAACACCTCTTATAGACATGTACTCAAAATAAGGTGAATTTTTGTGTGTGTAAATTATATTTTGAAGAAAATGTCAAAAAATTTAAAATATTATAGCATTTAAGAAAAAGATCTCAGGTAAAAGTAATCTGAAGGAAAGAAAAGTTAACTTTCCTTAGCAAAAATTTAAAATAAAACATGACCTTCTTTTACATGTTGTCCTATTTTCCTCTCTTACTGAATAATGTCTGGCTAGTTTATTAAGAGCCTGAATCTATAGCCGGGGGCTTCACTTGATAAAGCATTTTTCTTATATGTATTTGGGACCTGGAGGCAATAATGAGGGTTAAAGAAATCAATTAATAGGAAAAAAATGCATGTGACTATCAATAACATAAAAATAATTACTCTTGATAACTTAGAGAAATGATAATGTAATAATGACTAAGATGTCTTTTTTTCTAAACAACTCTCATTTTCTACCATGTTACCTATTCATTAAAAAATCAAAAACTACACAGCCAATGGAAAATTTTGGTATAGAGAGTTATGCTGGAAATTATTTTAAAAATAGAAAATCCAATGCATTGTTTAGATTTGCATTTTGCTACATATAAAATGCTTGCTGAGGAAGGTAAGTTGGTAAATTGACCTAATGGATTTAAGTTTTTAAAGGAAGGATTCAAATTCCAATTAAGGCTGTCCATCTTTAGGGCACACTTCTGGCTTCTGTAACTTTTAAACATTGTACACCAGACACACTGAGCTTTGCTAAGTTATTATGCGAACATGGCCTTCTTTTCAATGACAGGCAAACCTTTCCTCACCTTCTTTACCTGAGGAGCCTCCCCAACTTTCAAGACCCAGCTTAAATATCATCTCTTCTGTAAAACTTTCTCAGTTGCCATAAAATAATGGTGCTTATTATATTGGACTAAAGTAATCAGTTAACAAACATTCCCTCTCTATAAATATGTATGTATTTTGTTCAAATTTTCTTTCCTTGAATTAGAATATTTCAACTTTCCTTGTATTTAGTTTTAATCTTCCCCAGACAACTGTTTTTAAATATTTTTACTGGAAGTGCAGTCAGAGAACTTACATTCAAAGGCATTATAATCAATATAGTAAGTAAACAGTAACATCACCCTGGGCAGAAGCCAGGGAAAACCTGATTTATGCAATTAATTAATCTTGAAACTGTTATGTATTTGTTCTTTTAACAAATGATCTTTGAAACCCCTGCTAAATATGAGTGCTGTGACAGATACAAATGAAATGAGATGAGGAGAGAAGTTAGAAACAGATTTAGTTCTTAAGTATCTTACAGTCTGCTGGAGAATATGACAAAATCAAAAATAGCTTCCACATAGATGAAGATAAATTGTTATGAAAAATCAAAATGAGGGAGTACTTGGAGGAAGAAGCATTTGGGCTAAACATTGTAAGAAAAATGAACCTCAAAGAGTTGATAATAATATCCACATTAAAGGGTTGTTACGATGACTAAATGAACTTTTATGCATTGAAGCAAGATATGAACAATAAAGATCTATAAAAAATATCTAGTGTTAGTATTTGGATATGCAGGAGGATCTTTGGTAGGAAACACAACAAGAACAGAGGTTATGTAGCTTAGTCTTTGTTATATAATCTGTTAAAGGCCATTGCAGGAAGAGAATACAGCAAAATGAGAAAAAAGACTTGGACATTTTCTTCACTAAGCATAGGAAAAACAAGAATGTTGAATGGACAGGAGAAAGAGTGCAAAGGTGGCTCTTCCTTCTTTGGTTAGACAAGAACAATGTATTGTTAGACACAAAATAGGAGACAAAAACCAATCCTTCTTTTTAAAATGAAATAGTATCAAGAAGATGGTGACCAGATTATCTTCTTCTGCAGATAAGATAGGAATGTTGAATAGTGATTCATGAAAAATCTTGATTAAACCATTCAAACAGCAACTTTTTAGGTAAATATATTTCCTAAGTGTAATGTAGAAATCAAACAATGGAAATTAAAGAAACAAATAAGAGCAATACACATAACATGCAATGCCATCAAATAAACAAATAGTCTCAGTTATATGAAAGAACTCATTAAGCAGGTTGGGGAAATGGCTCCATATTTGGGAAAACATAAAAAGTCAATTACCAATATTAAATAATGTGTTTTTATATCCATATCCTTTGAAATTTAAAATTCACATTTAATGCCAGTTCTACTGTTTCTAAGTCATTCTATTTTAAACCAAATATGAACAGTTGCTAAATAAGCTTTGTATGTTAACACATTTTTTATTTTTCTTAATTGTCAAATACAGTGCCACTTTTAAAGTGAAAATATACTTACTCAAATGAGGATTAACAGGAGCTAAAAGAAAGGCAAAAAATAATGTTAGCATGGCTTGAATGTCTTTTATAAATAAAAGTCTAATCAGTGTCTCATAGTTCTTTACCAAAACTTAATGATCTTCCCCACTGTGGCCACAGAGAATTACATCTGAAATCCATTTTGTTCTAAAGGATTGAACAGAATCTACTTTGGAGCTCAGCAATAAGAGCGTCAAAGTACCCAAAAGATCAATGCTAAATAGCATGTGGGATTTGTTCATTTCCCAAGGAATAGAGCTGCTGATCTTTTATATCTTAACTGGTGCTAAACAAAACCCAGAAATCAAAAATGAGGCTGACAGCAGGCCAACCTATAATCTAGATGTTTGAACAATGAATGCAATTATCCAACAGAGATTACACTTTCAGCTTTTTGGGGGGGTTATTGGTTTTGTTTTGTTTTTTTCTACTTCTGGTGAAAGAACATGTTCTATGAAAACAAAGCAATTCTCATATCATGTCATTATATGCATCCTAGAACAATAGCTACTTTGGTGAAGATTTTATTAATTATGATAACATACACACACAGACACACACACACACACACACTTTTCAAAAGATAAGCAACATATTTGCGTTTTTGTGTACCAGAAGAAATACTTATCTCAAAAAAACAGTCTTGTTTGCAATACAAATGCTGATTTATTTCTACCTGAAGAGGAATGAATGCTTTCAATTTTACTGAAACAGCAACAAAAATATATCTAACATAAGAGACAAAATGGTATCTCTATATATCAATTAGGCATTTATTACTCTGAGAGAAAGTTCCATTCTGGATGAAAAAAAGTATCGCTGCAGTCTCTCAGGATTACAATGGGCAGCTGACTCTAACAACGTCCAGAAGTCTGCCCATTTTGTTAATTCCTACTGTTTGCCATTAACCACTTTTGTTAAACTTGCTCTTACTAGTAAAGTAGGTTAGTCGAAAATGTACACATACGCACAAAACATGTTCATACATAATTGTTACATTTAGTACATTGAGATCAATTTTAACAAAATAATTTCTCAATTACTTTTTAATATTTCTGCATAGAAAAGGTAGACTATTCCTATTATTTTAGTTCTGATTCTGCATTTCCCTTTGCAAATTATGAAATGAATAACACAGAGAAGCAACTATACATTTACTAGTTCCATGGAAGTGGAGAAAAAATACTTCCCTTCCGTGCAAGATATCAGTATGTTTTAATTTGAAAATTAATTATTAAAAT
This sequence comes from Camelus ferus, assembly GCF_009834535.1. NCBI lineage: Eukaryota > Metazoa > Chordata > Mammalia > Artiodactyla > Camelidae > Camelus > Camelus ferus. The sequence continues at coordinate 49,076,169 of NC_045701.1, forward strand.
CAAAATTATTTTAAAATTAGAATAATGTAAAATTACAAATTTTTCTATATATTGTCTTTGAAAGAAATAGCATCTTTGAATTATAATTTAGTTCTAAGAAATGTGACATCTACATGTAACCTCTGACCAGACTAAATTTTGAGACTTCTACAATATTTTAGATACTAAATTCCTATAAATATCACAATTAACCTTCTGAAAATTTGCCATTTTAAATTCAAAATATTGAAGTGAGCCTATTTTTCTTCTTTAAATTCCATGTCTAATTTCTTATAGATGGCTATATACATTATATGCCTACATACACTAAAGTACATACACTTTACCCGTCTATATTATATAAAAGTAATTTTTATTAAAATGTTTAAGATTTTAATAAGCATGCCTAAGAATATAAAGGCAACTAAAGTTGCAACCAAACATAATATCTGTTTTCCAGATTTATTTTTCATTTCAGTTTGTTAGCTCATAATTTTCAGTAAGATCTACTGAGCTTATGAAGATTTTTTTTCTATGTCTCTGTAAGACAAATTCTAATAATTTCTAAACTGAGCAAATGGGTAAAGATTCTCTGTCAGGGTGGAATGAGCCCTAGTTCTAGCCAGAGTTAGTCATTTCATAGTTGTTAACGCCACAGGACACTGACATTTTCTGGGTCTTACTGCCTTCATTTTGTATAGGATGTTAACACATGGTTTTCAATGCCCCTCCATATTACGTAGTCTATAGTTTCACAAGTTACAGGCAGGGACCATAAATATTAGGAGGAGATCATTCATATTTTATAAAACAGATGACAATAAAAATTTAGAAAAATATACTAGGATGTTATTTATTTGTTGGCTTGATGGAATCACAGAAGTGATTACAGACTAACAATTGCTATTCTGCAATAAAATTTATATCACTAACATCAAAAGGTACATTTTTAAAAGAATCATATTTAAGAAAAGATATCCAGTGACTCTAATGCTTTTGCAAACATATATTTTTTAAAGGACCACATTCAAGAAAAAGATATGTAGTGATTCTAATGCTTTTACATGCTTGATCTTGTATGAATATTCTACTCTATATTATATACCTTAAATTTTTTAATGAAAATTGAATATATCATGCCCAATGTACTCTGATGAGAAGAGTGAAGAAAAATGACTTCAAATGAAAAACAACTCTAATGAGTTTTTGATAATTATACTTATTTTTTTTTTTTTGGGCACTATTCACTGTTTCTCTCTTAGGTAGGAAAACATAATGCTAAACAGAATAGAGAACTTCAACTGCAAAAAACCCCGCATTCCATTATCTTTTTAACTCAAGCCCTAATAATCAATAATAAAAGAATAATATTCCACTGAAGTAATGAAACACGTATGAAATATTGTGCCAGTGATTTTTTCGAACTTGAAAAATACATTGACAATTTAAGAATGAGTCTTTGAATATTCTAAACTTCAACTGGAAAAATGCACATGAATTTCAACTGATAAAATGTTAATCTGTGAGTTCTATATTAAAATATCATAGCTAATCAATGTTATTTCTGTTTGAACTATTATAAAGATTTTTATCAACTTTTTTTCACAGTTTTACACTATTTCCTACTTTTGTTCAAGTAGGACATTAAAATAGTAATTATTAAATACATGTAGTTTAAAAAGGGAAACTATCACTAACATGTACATATTAACATTAATGATATTAAAAAATGACCAAAAAAAATCAACTAAGATGTCTTTCAATAGGTTAGTGGATAAACAAACTGGTATACCGACACAATGCGATGTTAATCAACAATAAAAAGAAATGAGCTATCAAGCCACAAAAAGATATGAGAAAGCTTAAAATGTGTATTGCTAAGTAAAATAAAACAGTTCAAAAGGCTATATGTTGTATGATTCCAACTATACAACATTCTAGAAAAGGCAAAACCACAGACATAAAAAGATCAGAGGTTGTCAGGGTTGCAGGTGGGATGGAAGGATAAATAGGTGGAGCACAGCAGATTTTAGAGCAGTGAAATTAGTCTGTATGATAATGAAATGGTAGGTAAATAATACTACAGAGTTGTCAAAATCCATATCACTCTACAACACAAATAATGACCCCCTATGCAAACTATTGACTTTAATAATGTATCAGTATTTGTTAATCAATTGTAATAAATGAACTACACTAATATAAGATGTTTATAATAGGGGAAACTATTAGCGGGGGGGAGGGTGTAAATGGGAACTCTTTACACTTCCTACTCAATTTTCTGTAAACTAAAACTGCTCTAAAGAATGAAGTCTATTAATTAAAAAATATTTAAATTCAATCACATCCTAACTTCTTAATGATATAAATTTTAAAACCATCAAGAATTTGAAAAAAAAGTAGACATACTGCATCATAACTTATGGGATAAAAAAATAATGGGACATTGCCAACATTATCACTTGGGTTCAAAATTAATTAAGTATTTTTCTATATCTGTACATTTACAATCATGTATTATAATTTATGATGACTGATTATCGTGGTTTTTATTGTCACTTGGCTAATGTCCCAGAAAGTCAATATGCTAAATTTTATTTTGTGTCTAAACTTGGTATATAGTTACAACCTACATTTTCTAGATAGTTTAGTAGGCAAATAAATACTTTTAAATGAAAAGCCACTTACCACTATATTTGATGACACGAATTGTTGAATCTCCTTCGCCAAATTTGGTGAGAGGAGTCAGTCGGACTTCATAAGCTTCTGGTTTAATTAGCTCAGTCAAGTTATATGTAATTAATTCTCCCTTTTGAATATTCCCATTTATTTTAATCTCCTGTTCCCACCATCGCTGCTGTCCAGCCTGAAATTAAAAGAATTATATAATAATGTTCCTGGTATTTTTAACTGTGCATTGATCATTTAGCTAAAAATACTACTGCTGGGGGTTCTTTGGGGCCTAGGACAAAGTTATATTCCTTTAGAGATGTACCTTTGTTTCTGACATGCTCCAAAAGTTAGTATGGTTCACTTTTACTTTATAGATGATCCCTTGCTTTGGACAGACCTTGGATTTTCATTCCTGTCTGCCTCTTCAGTTTCAAACTATAAGAATCAAAGTTCAAATGTGTCTGTGTTGGTTAACAGGTGAGGTCAAAAGCAATCTGGGTGGGAAATATATATATATATATATATATTTGCTTGTTTTCTTAGGGTGGGTAAATCCTAGTTATACTGCCTAGCCTGCTATACGTCTGGAAATGAAAATCTCAAGTATGTACTATTAACACAGGACTAGACAAATGACAAATAAAATAATGAAATGGAGCAGAAAGCCCATATGAATATTTGTGGGGGCGTTCACACAGAAGACATGACAACATGTATCATCTGACTGGTTGTGTATATAAGAAATACACGAATGTGATCCTATCTCATATCTTTTAAAGAAAAGTCAGTCTCAGGAGGATCAAATGCTTAAATTTAAAAGGCAGAAGTTAAATCATTTAGAAAAAAATACAGAAAAATGCTATTATGACCTCAGGTAAGATATTACTTCCTTAAACAGAATAGAAAAGCACAATTAGTAAAGGAAAAGATTGATAGATTAGCCAATCTTAAATTTGAAATTAATATTAAATTTAAAATATTAGTGTAAAAATTTCTTTTCATCAGTGCTCTCCATTAAACAAGGATAATAAAGGCAGAAGTTTGGAAAAAGATATCTAGAACCAATACAATTAACTAGAAGATATTAAAAGCTCCTGTAACCAAATAATAAAAAGAATTCAATAGCAAAATGAGTCTAATAGGAACAGGTATTTCATAAATGAAGAAACCTAAATAACTAATCAGAGAAAAGGCTCAGCCTCCCTGTGAATCAAGGAAATGAAAATTAAAGCCACAATACTATTTCCCACCATCAAACAATGGCTTCTAAAAATTATAACACTGAGGTTTGATGTAGATATAAAACAATGAGAATTTTTATACCTGTCAAAACCTGGGGTAGGGGAGGAGGGTGGAAGGACAAGACTTTAATCTATTTACAAGCTGACAAGTTAGCCTGCAACAGTATCACAGACACCACCAGAAGAATCGAGACTGCTGGGTCAGAGAAAAGGATTCATGACACAGCAGACAGCGTAAGTTCTACATTCAAACTGGTCCCCTTTGTCTCCTAATTCACGCAAGGTGAAGCAAAAGTGCCCGGTTGGATTTTGCATATTCCTCAGATTTGTATCCCATCTGTAGGACATTGAGCTTAACAGACCTTAGTATTTTATAACTGATGGTAACCAAACTTGTTCAACCATTGGCCAAAAGGGAGAAATTATATTTATTATAGTAAACATTAAATGGGCTTTCCTTTTGTTCCAGAGGAAGGCACAATCTCTACATTCTGAGGATGTTTACTCTGCAAATGACCTTGAAAAGATTAGCTGGAATTAAAAAAACAGTGCTCCTGTACATGTGATATGCAAAAAAGCAGGAGATTCATGGGAAACTGTCTTCTAAAAGCATATTCTTGATGAGTATGTAAATTGGTATAAGTATGGAGAGCAATTTGGCAATAAAAACAATATTACAATGAGAACAGATAAACCCTTGTACATAGGAAACAGGAATATTCATGGCATAGAAACACAGAAAATGATCTAAACATCAATAAGAGATAGAATAATCAAATTGTAGAGTCTTCATAAAATATAATTCAAAATATAGCATAAAAAATGAACCTAAGCCACAATACATCATCATGGATGAATTTCATGAAAGTAATACTGAGCTAAAATTTAATTTTAAAGCAGACATATTAAAAAATTTAAGTTCAAAATATGCATTT